>NW_007127769.1:0-4371 GCF_000164805.1 Carlito syrichta
CGAATGTTATACTCTGCCTAAATTGAAACTTGTTAAGATTCCAGATCTATTTCATTCTTAGAAAACTGAACCTTGAGATTCACTATACCTAAGTGTTATTCAGAAGGCAGAATGCATAATAAATCTTAAAAATTTTAGAAAATAAAACAGTATCGTTATTTAACACAGCCTTTTCCATTATTAAAATTTGTGCACATTTTCTTGGTGCACCCTGTATTTTCTGCTTGTTAATTTTGATTAAGTGTTACAGATGTGCAATCCTTAGGGAAAAGTTTCCCCTACATATTTGAAGGAAATGTAAAATCACATTACCTGTATATTTTAACCCAATTTATATTTTCAAAAGAATATTTCCATTGAATCCCCTAGTATTTTCTCTCTCTAAGACATAATGGAGTGCTCTGCAACAAATTGTCTGATTATTCTGATACTTTTAATCACCAAGCACTTACAATGAGGCACACAGAAAAAAAAGAATTTGGGGGCCAATGTATATAATCGAAAATAACATGGAAATGTACAAAGTAGTAAGTATTTGGGCTATGCATTAGTGTAAAAATTTAGATAATTGAAAATTCTGGAAAAATGATTATGATCTTAGCAAAAGCAATGTTCAAATCCTGTAGGAAAAAGTGCTCAAAGGCTGTTACACAATACCCACAACATCCAAAAATGTCTAAACTAAAGAAAGTGCTAAAATATTATTTGGTTGTGCTATAACGAAGCCTCAACAGGACTCCGTGACCACAATAATAAAACACTACCTTTTGGGTAACACCCACATGTCCCCTCCCAGTTTTGGAGTTTCTCGGTCCTCTCAATAAACATGGATTTAAAAAAAAAAAAAAAAAACAGCTACCACGTTTACAGGATTCTTGAATGATCACTAATCCCTGGAAAAATTTTTGGATAGGTGTGAACACATGGTTTCTTTCACGTCTTGGGAATGCTATCCACCATGACTACCACATTTGCAGAGCACTGTACACAAGGGCTTGAAGCCTATGGATTGCTCAGTACTCAAGTTCCCTCCCATTATGATGTCAAAGTTCTGAGGTTGATGTCATAAATGACAATTTGGCATGCTTGTTTCCGTGACTCCACTTACTTCTTTTAAAGTAAAAATTAACCTTTAGTCAATCTACAGATTTAATGAAATAACTATTAAGATAACATCTTTGGTCTCAGACCTGAAAATTGCACTAAAGAATTCATAAGAAGTGATAAAGAGTCACGAATAGCCAAAAGAATCTTTACAAAAGAAACAAAGCAGGAGTTATCTCATTTCCAGACTACAAACTTTACTATACATTTACAGTAATCAAGACAGCCTGGTTTTGGTACAAGAATGGGTCCATAGACCAATGAATCAGGACAGAGAATGAAATCCTCAAATTCTCAACCAATTTATCTTTGAAAAAACCTCCAAGGTCCACTGGTTAATGGAGAACACATTCAGTAAATGGTGCAGGGAAAAGGTTGACAATATGCACAAGATTGAAACAGGACTCATATCTATCGCCATACACATTAATTCTAAATGGATCAAAGACCTAAACGTAAAACACCAAATTATAATAATCTTACAAAACGCAGGAGACACCGTTATGGAAACTGAAACCGGAAACTAATTCCTCTTCAGAGCCCTAAATACCCATGCCTTAAGTAATAAGTTAGATAAGTGGAACCTCATCAAATTAATATACTTCTGCAAAACAAAAGAAACCATCAGAAGAGCTGTGATACAGCCAACAGAATGGGGATAATGGTTCTCCACCTATATATCTGTGAAAAGGCAGAACATCAGGGATCTGCAAGAAACTCTAACACGCAGAAAAATCAGACAAACTTTCCCTTTGGAAAGTGTGCAAAATACGTGATTGGACAGTTTTCATAAGAAGAGATAGGTGCATCCTGCAGACACATGAAAATTGCTCAGCCTCACTCATCATCAAAGGAATGCAAATGAAAAAAATGTGAAATATCACATACCCCCTGTAAGACTTACCATCATTAATAAACTAAACAATAACAGATGCAGGTAAGGATCTAGCAAGAAATAAATGCTTCTACACTGCATGTGGATGAACAGTAGAGCAACATCTTTGGAAAATAGTGTGGTGGTTTGTCAAAGGGCAAGATATTGACCTACCATTTTATTCAATAATTCCCCTGTCAAGAATATACCTGGATGAACTCAAATCATTTTACCAAAAAGATACCTACACAAGTATGTTTTTGGCAGCTCTAATCACATTGCAATAATACATGGTACGAACCATGTTCCCCATCAAAGCTGGAAAGGATAAATTGCATGTGTTATATACTCAGTAGAATATTATGTAGCCATAAAAAAGAAGAGACAGAAGGATTTTACAGAACTTTTGATGGATATGAGGTAGGTCATTTTCAGTGATTTATCACAGAAACAAAGAACAGAGTTCCACATATTCTCACTCATTAGCTGAAGTTGATCACTTATAGTGCTGTAAGAAAGTGATTGGCTGTAGTAGAAAACTGTTTAGGGGGAGGAGTGAGATTGGCAGTGGAGCAATACTGCTAAGGAAGGGAGGGGCATCTGCCTCATCAACCAGGGACACTGCAGAATTAAAGTTTTTATGTCTAACTATGAATTGTACACCACATTATATAAAAAATTAAAATAAATTATTAAATATATAAAAATGAAAGCTGTAAAACATGCAACTAACTTTATATGCTTACTTATATATTTTTTTTACTTTAAAAATGGTTACAATTCACGGTTGGGTCTAGAAATGTTCATTATGCAGGGATTGATTTTTTAAGATTGTATAATACTCCAAAGATAATTCCTTTTTCCTTTAATACGTTGGAATACATGGTATAATTCTGCCTTCAAAACTGACAACTACAGTGTTTCTCACATAAATCCTGAATATTTTATTCTGCCTAAATTGAAACCTGTAAAGATTCCAGATCCAGGTCATTCTTATAAAATTGAATCTTGAGATTCAGTGTACCTAATTCCTATTCCGAAGGCAGAATGTATAACAAATCTTAAATATTTTAGAAAAGAAAACGGTATCATAATTTAATACAGCTTTTTTCATTCTTAAAACTTTTGTTCATTTTCTTGGTGCACTCTGTACTTTCTGCTTCTTAATTTTGATTAAATGTTACAGATGTGCAATCCTTAGAGAAAAGTTTTCCATAAATATTTAGAAGAAATATAAAATCACATTCCCTTTATATTTTAACCCATTTTATATTTTTTAAAGAGTATTTCCATTGAATCCCCTGGTATTTTCTCTACCTAAGACATGGTGCTGTCTTCTGCAATAAAGTATCCGATTAATCACTTAGTTTTAATCAACAAGCATTTAAAATCAGGCACACAGAAAAAAGAGAATTTGGGCCCCAATATTCATATCCTGTTAGAAAAACGGCTCAAAAGCTGTTACATAATACTGAAAAAAAAACAAAAACAAAAGTTTCTAAAGTAAAGAAAGTGCTAAAATAGTATGTGGTTGTACTATAACCAAACTCCAACAGGATTCGGTGACAATAATAATAAAAGACTACATCGTGGGCGACCCCCTCAGGTCCCACCCCAATGTGGGAGATTCTATGTCCTTTCAATAAATACTGCTTTACAAAAAAAAAAAAAGACTCCCTCGTTTAGTGGATTCTTGAATGGTCACTTATCCCTGGAGAATTTTTTGGACAGGGGTGAAAACATGGTTTTCTTTACTTCTTGGGAATGAAATCCACCATTTCTACCACATTTGGCAGAGCATTGTACACAGGAACTCGAAGCCTAAGGATTGCTCAGTAGTCAAGGTCCCTCTCCGTATGATGTCAAAGTTCTGAGGCTGATGTCATAAATGACAATTTGACATGCTTGCTTCCCTGACTTTGCTTACCTCATTAATGTAAAAATTACCCTTTAGGCAATCTACAGATTCAATGAAATAACTATTAAGTGAAAATCATTCTTCTCAGCACTGGAAATTACATTTAAGGATTCATATGAGCCGGGCTCTGTGTCTCAGCCGGTAATCCCGCGCCTTTGGGAGACTGAGGTGTGTGGATTTCCTGAGCCTGCGGGTTAGAGACCCGGCTGGGCAGGGAGACATCATCTCTACAATAAATGAAAAAATCAGTAGGGCGTGTTAGCACAAGTCTGTAAATAAGGCTACTTGTAAGGCTGAGGCAGAAGGATCACAGGAGCCCAGCAGGTCGAGGCTGCGGTGGCTGTGAGCGGCTACTGCACTCCAGACTGGGTGACACAATGAGACTCCAACTCAAAGGAAAAAAAAAGAATTCATATGAAACCATATACAATCAAGAATAGCCAAAAGAATCGTATAAAAATAAACAAAGCAGGAG
>NW_007127770.1:0-746 GCF_000164805.1 Carlito syrichta
CACAGTGTGGAGGTTTCTATGAGGACAAGATATTGACTTATCATGTGACTCAGTAATTCCCCTGTAGAGAATATACCAGGAGGAACTCAAATCATTTTACCGAAAAGACACCTGCACAAGTATGATTTTTGCAGATCTAACCACAATTGCAAAAAACATGGTGCCAAGCATGTTGCCCATTAAGCTGGAATGGATAAAATAAATGTGGTATATACACAGTGGAATATTATGCAGCCATAAAAAAGGACAGATACAAAGGTTTTGCAGAACGTTTGATGGATATGAGGTAGGTCATTTTTAGTGATTTATCACAGAAACAAAGAAGAGAATTCCATATGTTCTCACTCATGAGCTGAACTTGATCACCTAGAGTGTTGTAAGGAAATGATTGATAGTCGTGGAAAACTGTTTAGGGGGACAGTTTCAAAATACGTGTGAGATTGGTAGTGGAGGGATACTGCTAAGGACGGGAGGGGCATACCTCATCAACCAGGGACCCTGCATAATCAATGTTTGTATATCTAACTCTGAAATATACCCCACATTTTAAAAAATTTAAAATAAATAATTAAATAAATAAATGAAAGCTATAAAACATGTAACTGACTTTATTTGTTTCTTCTAGTTTTTATTTTTTTACATTAAAAATGGTTATAATTCAGGGTTGGGCCTATAAATGTTCAAAATGCAGGGATTGATTTTTTAAGAATTGTATAATACTCCCATGATAACTCCTTTTCCTCTTA
>NW_007127771.1:0-4391 GCF_000164805.1 Carlito syrichta
CACTGCATGTGGACTGAAATGTAGAACAACATCTTTGGAAAACTGTGTGGCGGTTTTTATAGGGACAGGATTTTGACTTACCATGCGATTCAGTAATTCCCCTGTCGAGAACATACCTGGAGGAACTCAAAACTTTTTACCAAAAACATACCTGCACCAGTATGTTTTTGCAGCCCTAATCACAATTGCAATAAAACATGGTACCAACTTTGTTGCCCATCAAATCTGGAATGGAAAAAAAATAAATGTGGTATATACACAGTGGAATATTACAGAGCCATAAAAAAGGACAGATATAACGATTTTGCAGAACGTTTGATGGATATGATGAAGGTCATTTTCAGTGATTTATCACAGAAACAAAGAACAGAGTTCCATATGTTCTCACTCATGGGTTGAACTCGATCACTTATAGTGATGTAAGAAAGTGATTGGCAGTAGTAGGGAAAATTTTTGGGGGGAGGGGTGAGATTGGCAGTGGAGGGATACTGCTATCGAAGCGAGGGGCATACCTCATTAACCAGGGAACCTCAATTTTTGTATATATAACTCTAAATTATACCCCATATTTTTAAAAAAATTAAACTAAATAATTAAATAAATAAATGAAAGCTGTTAAACATGCAGCTGACTATATTTGTTTATTATATATATACATATTTTACTTTAAATATCGTTACAATTGAGGGTTTTGCCTAGAAATGTTCATTATGCAGGAATTGATTTTTTCAGAATTGTGTAATACTCTAATGATAATTCCTTTTTCTTTTAATACGTTGGAATGCATGATATAATTCTGCCTTTAAAATTGACAATTACAGTTTTTCTCAAATAAATTCTCAATGTTTTATTCTGCCTAAATTGAAACTTGTTGAGATTCTAAATCTATATCATTCTTAGCAAACTGAACCTTGAGATTCAGTGTACCTAAGTGCTATTCAGAAGGCAGAATGCATAACAAATTTAAAAATTTTAGAAAATAAAATAGCATAGTAATTTAATACAGCTTTTTCTATTCTTAAAATTTGTGTTCATTTTCTTGGTGCACTCTGCATTTTCTGCTTGTTAATTTTGTTTTTATGTTACAGATGTGCAATCCTTAGAGAAAAGTTTCCCTTATATAGTTTAAGGAAACATAAAATCACCTTCCTTGTATATTTTAACACAATTTATATTTTTAAAAGTGCATTTCCATTGAATCCCCTAGTATTTTCTCTACCTAAGACATAATGCTGTACTCTGCAACAAAGTATCCGATTAATCTAATATTTTAATCTCCAAGCATTTACAATGAGGTACACATTAAAAAAGAGAATTTGAGGCCCAATATATATGAACCAAAATAACATGGATATTTACAAAGTAGTAAGTATTCAGGCTCTGCATTAGTATAAAAATTTAGGTAACTGAAAATTATGGAAAATTGATTATGATCTTATCAAAAGCAATGTTCAAATCTTGTAGGAAAAACTGCTCAAAGGCTGTTAAACAATATAAAAAACATGCAAAATTTTCTAAACTAAAGAAAGTTTTAAAAATATTATTTGGTTGTGCTATAATCAAGCCTCAACAGGACTCCCTGACCATAATAATAAAAGACTACATCTTGGGCAAGCCCCTGAAGTCCCCTCCCAGTTTGGGAGTTTATCGGTCCTCTCAATAAAGACTGCTTAAAAAAAATAGACTGCCTTCTTTAGAGGATTCATGAATGGTCACTTATCTCTGGAGAAATTTTTGAATGTGTTCACCATTTGACCTCATATTTATCTTCACTTCTTGGGAATGAAATCGACCATGTCTACCGCATTTAGCAGAGCACTGCACACAAGTGCTTGAAGTCTAAAGATTATTCAGTCATCAAGCTCCCTCCTATTATGATGTCAAAGTTCAGAGGCTGATGTCATAAGTTACAATTTGATATGCTTGTTTTCCTACTTTACTTATCTCGTATAATGTAAAAATTAGCATTTTAGTCAATCTACAGATTCAATGAAATAACCATTAAGTTCGCATCATTCTTCTCAGTACTGGAAATTGCAATAAAAATTCATACGAAACCATAAACAATCCTGAATAGCCAAAAAATCTTATCAAAGAAACAAAGCAGGAGCTATTACACTTCCAAACTTCAAACTTTAGTATATGTTTACAATAAACAACACAGCCTGGTATTGGTACAAGAATACGTCCATATGCCAATGAATGAGGAGAGAATGAAATCCTCAAATTCTCAACCAATTCATCTTAAAAAAACCTCCAAGACCCACTAGTTAATGGAGAACAGATAAGGAAATGGTGCTAGTAAAAGTCTGACAACATGCACAAGATTGACACAGGACCTATATCTATCACCATGCACCTTAACTCTAAATGGA
This sequence comes from Carlito syrichta, assembly GCF_000164805.1. NCBI lineage: Eukaryota > Metazoa > Chordata > Mammalia > Primates > Tarsiidae > Carlito > Carlito syrichta. The sequence goes on from NW_007127771.1 coordinate 2,376, forward strand.
TAAAAGACCTACATGCAAAACACCAAATTATAATAATCTTAGAAAATGCAGGAGACTCCAATAGGGAAACGGGAACCGGAAAACATATTCCTCTCCAGAGCCCTAAATACCCATGCCTTAAGAAGTAAGTTCGACAAGTGCGATCTCATCAAATTAATACAGTTCTGCAAACCAAATAAACCATCAGAAGAGCAGGGACACAGCCAACAGAATGGGAAAAACGATTCTTCACCTATTTATCTGTTAAAAGGCGTAAAAAACACTCAGAAAAATCATATCAACATTCCTTTTAAAAAGTGTGCAAAATACGTGATTGGACACTTTTCAAAAAAAGAGATACGGGCAGCCAGCAGACGCGTGAAAATTGCTCAACCTCACTCATCATGAAAGAAATGCAAATGAAACCACTTTGAAATACCACATATCCCCTGCAAGACTGGCCATCATTAATAAAACAAATAATTACAGTTGTATGTCAGTATTTGGGAAGAAATAAATGCTTCTACACTGCATGTGGACTGAAATGAGGAGCGACATCTTTGGAAAACAGTGTGTTGGTTTGTAAAGGGACAGAATATGGACCTACCAAGAGATTCATTAATTCCCCTGTCGAGAATATACCGGGAGGAACTCAAATCATTTTACCAAAAAGATACCGGCTGCAGTATTTTTTTTTGGCAGTTCTAATCACTATTGCAATAAAACGTGGTACCAACAATTTTGTCCATCAAAGCTGGAATGGATAAAATAAATGTGGTATATACACAGTGAAGAATTATGTAAGAATGAAAATGGACAGAGAGAAGGATTTTGCAGAACCTTTGCTGAATATGGGGTAGGCCATTTCCAGTAATTTATCAAAGAAACAAACAACAGAGTTCCATATGTTCTCACTCATGAGCTGAAATTGATCACGTATAGTGCTGTAAGAAAGTGATTGACAGTAGGGAAAAACTGTTTAGGGGAAGGGGTGAGATTGGCAGTTAAGGGATATTGCTAAGGAAAACAGTGGCATACCTCCTCCACCAGGGACCCTGCATAATCAACGTTTGTATGTCTAACTCTGAATTGTACCCCACATTTTTTAAATAAGTAAATTAAATTATTAAATAAATACATAAATGAAAGCTGCAAAACATGCATCTGACTTTGTTTATTCTCTTTTTTATTTTTTTTACTTTAAAAATGGTTATAATTCAGGGTTAGGTTAAGAAATATTCATTATGCAGTGATTCATTTTTTTAAGAATTGTATAATACTCCAATGATAACTCCTTTTCCCTTTATTACGCTGGAATACATGGCATAATTCTACCGTCAAAATTGACAACTAAACTGTTTCTCACATAAATTCTGAATTTTTTATTCTTCCTAAAGTGAAACTTGCTGCGATGCCAGATCCTTATCATTCTTAGAAAACTGAGCCTTGAAATTCAGTGCAGCAAAGTGCTGTTCAGAATGCAGAATGCATAATAAATTTTAAAAATTTTAGAAAAAAACAGTATCATAATTTAATACAGCTTTTTCCATTCTTAAAATTTGTGTACTTTTTTTGTGCACTCTGTATTTTCTGCTTCTTAATTTTGATTCAATATTAAAGATATGCAATCCTTATAGAAAAGTTTCCTTTGTATACTTGATGGAAATAAAAATCAAATTCCCTTTGTATTTTAACCCAAATTATTTTTATAGTGTATTTTCATTGAATCACCTAGTATTTTCACTACTTAACACATAATGCTGTGCCCTGCAACAAAATATCCGATTAATCTGATACTTTTAATCACCAAGTATTTACAATGAGGCACACAGAAACAGAGAATATGGGGCCCAATAAGTACAAACCAAAATAACATGAAGATTTACAAAATAGTAAGTATTTGGGCTCTGAATTTGTATTAAATATTAGATAATTGAAAATTCTGGAAAATTGATAATGATCTTAGCAAAAGCAAAGTTCAAATCCTGTAGAAAAAACTGCTCAAAGGCTGTTACACAATACTAAAAACATCCAAAA
>NW_007127772.1:0-864 GCF_000164805.1 Carlito syrichta
ACCAAGACTGCATACTGCTGAATAGACAGACTGTAAAACAGAGGGAAAAGGGAACAAAGCCAGAAGACCCTCATAAGGAAGAACAGGTCATTGCAGAAGAGAAATAAAAGCAACCCCGCCTTCACTCAAAAACAGAATTGAAGAGGGGGAGGAAAACGGGAGAGGGAGAAAAATTTACAGAAATAAAGAAAATCCAAAAGAAGAGTATGGGTCTCTCCCAGACGCCTGGGAGAGCAGACACTGAGAAAACTGACTTTGGAATGCAAACAATGAATAGTCCCCAGAATGAAGGGTCTCAAACTGCAAATGTAGATATCAAAACAATAATGGAGAGATTAAAAAGAATTGAGGAGACACAAGAAGAAACTAGGAAGGAGCTGATATCTGAGATAACAGTAATAAAGAATATTGTGAATGAAATAAATAACAAATTGATAAGCATGGAAAGCAGAATTACCCAAGTCAAAGAAAGAATCTCAGAGCTTGAGGACCAAAATATAGAAATAACCCAAACTCTTAAAAACACAGAAAATAAGCTCAAAAAGACAGAACAAAACCTGTCAAGAGATGAGTGACTACCTCAAGAGGCCTAACTTAAGAATAATCGGACTCCCTGAGACAGAAAGAGAAACAGAGACCACGTTGGAACAAACTTTCCATTATATCATTCAAGAAAACTTCCCTTATCTAATCAGTGATGTAAAAATTCAAACACAAGAGATTCAGAGAACCCCCGCAAGACAACAAATGAGAAGACCAACTCCTAGACACATAATAATTTGCCTAAATAAAGTAGGCAGAAAAGAAAAAATCCTAAAGGCAGCAAGAGAAAAATGCCAGATCACCTACCATGGAAGACCAATC
>NW_007127773.1:0-877 GCF_000164805.1 Carlito syrichta
CACAATGTTTTACAAAAGATGTTGCTCTACTTTTCAGTTCACATGCAGTGTGGAAGCATTTATTTCTTCCCAAATCCTGACCTGCATCTGTTATTGTTTGTGTTATTAATGATGTCCAGTCTTACATGGGATATGTGGTATTTCAAAGTGGTTTCATTTGCCTTTTTTGATGATGAGTGAGACTGAGAAATTTTCATTTGGCAGCTGGCTGCCCGTATGTCTTCTTATGAAAAGTGTCCAATCACGTATTTTGCAAACTTTTCAAAGGGAATGTTTGTCTGATTTTTCTGAGTGTTTGAGTTTCTTGTAGATCCTAGATGTTATGCCTCTTTACAGATACATAGGTGGAGAAACGTTTTTCCCATTCTGTTGGCTGAGTCCCTGCTCTTCTAATGGTTACTTTTGTTTTGCAGAAGTATATTAATCTGATAAGATTTCACTAGTCTATCTTACTTCTTAAGGCATAAGTATTTAGGGCTCTGAAGAGGAATTAGTTTCTGATTCCAGTTTCCCTAATTGTGTCTCCTGTGTTTCCTAAGATTATTATAATTTGGTGTTTTACGTTTAGGCCTTTGATCCATTTAGAGTTATTATGTATGGTGATAGATAGGGGTCCTGTTTCAACATCGTGCATGTTTTCAGCCTTTTCCCAGCACTATTTTCTGAATATGTTCTCTATTACCTAGTTGATCTTGGAGGTTTTTTCAAAGATGAGTTGGTTGAGGACTTGAGGATTTCATTCTCTATCCTGATTCATTGGCCTATGGACCTATTCTTGTACCAATATCAGGTTTTGTTGATTACTGTAAACGTATAGTAAAGTTTGAAGTTTGGAACTGCAACAGCTCCTGCTTTGTTTCTTATGATAAGATTCTTT
>NW_007127774.1:0-1008 GCF_000164805.1 Carlito syrichta
ATACCACAATCAAATAATATTTTAAAAACTTTCTTTAATTTATAATCTTTTGGATGTTGTTTGTATTGTATAACAGCCTTTGAGCAGTTTTTCCTACAGGATTTGAACATTGCTTTTCATAAGACCATAATCAATTTTCCAAAATTTTCAGTTATCTAAATTTTTATACTAATGCAGAGCTCAAATTCTTACTACTTTGTAAATATCCATGTTATTTTAGTTCATATATATTGGGCCCCAAATTCTCTTTTTTTATGTGTGCCTCATTGTAAATGCTTGGAGATTAAAAGTATTAGATTAATCGGATACTTTGTTTCAGAGTACAACATTATGTCTTAGGTAGAGAAAATACTTGGGGATTCAATGGAAATACTCCTTTAAAGATATAAATTGGGTTAAAATATACAGGGAAGGTGATTTTGTATTTCTTTCAAATATATAAGTGGAACTTTTCTCTAAGGATTGCACATCTATAACATTTAAATAAAATTAACAAAAAGAAAATGCAGAGTGCACCAAGAAAATGTACACAAATTTTAAGAATGAAAATAGCTGTATTAAATTACGATGCTGTTTTATTTTCTAAAATTTTTAAGATTTGTTATGCATTCTGCCTTCTGAATAGCACTTAGGTACACTGAATCTCAAGGTTCAGTTTTCTAAGAATGATATAAATTTGGAATCTCAACAAGTTTCAATTTAGTCAGAATAAAACATTCAGAATTTATGTGAGAAACACTGTAGTTGTCAATTTTGAAGGCAGAATTATACCATGTTTTCCAACGTATTAAAAGGAAAAGGAGTTGTCATTGGAGTATTATACAATTTTAAAAAAATCAATCCCAGCATAGTGAACATTTATAGACCCAACCCTGAATTGTAACGATGTTTAAAGTAAAAAATAAAAAATAAAAAATAGAATAAACAAATAAAATCAGTTGCTTGTCTAACAGCTTTCATTTATTTATTTATTTATTTATTTATTTTAATTTTCTTAAAAATGTGGGG
>NW_007127775.1:0-7067 GCF_000164805.1 Carlito syrichta
ATTATACAATCTTAAAAAATCAATCCCAGCATAATGAACATTTCTAGCCCCAATCCTGAATTGTACCCATATTTAAAGAAAAAAATAGAATAAGCAAATAAAGTCAGTTGCACGTTGTACAGTTTTCATTTACTTATTTATACTTATTTTAATTATTTTAAAAATGTGGTGTGCAATTCAGAATTAGATATACAAACATTGATTATGCAGTGTCTCTTGTTGATGAGGTGTTCCCCTCCCTTCCTTAGCAGTATCCCTCCACTGCCAATCTCACCCCTCCCTATAAAACGTTTTCCACTACTGCCAATGGCTTTCTAACAGCACTATAAGTGATCAAGTTCAGCGCATGAGTGAGAACATATGGAACACTCTTCTTTGTTTCTGTGATAAATCACTGAAAATGACCTACCTCACATCCATCAAACATTCTGCAAAATCATTATATCTTTTCTTTTTTATGCCTGCATAATATTCCACTGTGTATATATCTCATTTATTTTATCCATTCCAGCTTTGATGGGTAACATGGTTGTTACCATATTTTATTTCAAATGTGATTAGAGCTGCAGAAAACATACTAATGCAGGTATCTTTTTGGTAAAATTATTTGAGTTCCTCCAGGTATATTCTTTACAGGGGAATTACTGAGTCACATGGTAGGTCAATACTTGTCCCTTTACAAACCACCACACTGTTTCCAATGATGTTGCTCTACTTTTCAGTCCACATGCAGTGTAGAAGCATTTATTTCTTCCCAAATCCTTACCTGCATCTGTTATTGTTTCTTTTCTTAATGATGGCCAGCCTTACAGGGGATATGTGGTATTTCAAAGTGGTTTAATTTGCATTTCTTTGATGATGAGTGAGGGAGCAATTTTCATGTGTCTGCTGGCTGCCCATATCTCTTCTTATGAAAAGTGTCCAATCACGTATTTTGCACACTTTTCAAAGGGAATGTTTGTCTGATTTTTCTGAGTGTGTTAGTTTCTTGTAGATCCTAGATGTCACACATTTTTACAGATATATAGGAGGGGAATAATTTTCCTTTTCTGTTGGCTATATCCCTGCTCTTCTGATGGTTTCTTTTTTTTTTACAGAAGTATATTAATTTGATGAGATCCCACTTGTCGAATTTACTATTTAAGGCATGGATATTTAAGGCTCTGAAGAGGAATTAATTTGTGGTTCCAGTTTCCCTATTGGTGTCTCCTGTGTTTTCTAAGATTATTATAATTTGTTGTTTTACGTTTAGGTTTGATCCATTTAGAGTTAATGTGCATGGTGATACATAGGGTTCCTGTTTCAGTCTTTTGCATGATGTCAGCCTTTTCCTAACACCATTTACTGAATATGGTTTCCATAACCCAGTGGGTCTTGAAGCTTTTTTCAAAGATGAGTTGTTTGAAAATTTGGGGTTTTCATTCTTTGTCTATATCCATTGGCCTATGGACCTATTCTTGTACCAATACCAGGCTGTTGATTGCTCTAAACATAGAGTTAAGTTTGAAATCTGGAACTGGAATAGCTCTTGCTTTGTTTCTTTTGATCAGATTCTTTTGGCTATTCATGATTGTTTATGGTTACATATGAATTCTTTATTGTAATTTGCAGGTCTGAGAAGAGTGATGTTATCTTAATGGTTATTTCACTGAATCTGTAGATTGAATAAAATGCTAATATTTACATTAAAAGAGGTAAGTAAAGTCATTGACACAATCATGTTAAATTGTCATTGATGACATCAGCCTCAGAACTTTGACATCATAATGGGAGGGACCTTGACTCCTGAGCAATCCTCAGGCTTTAAGCACTTCTGTACAGTGCTCTGCCAAATGCGGTAGACATGGTGGATTTCATTCCCAAGAAGTGAAGAGATCCATGTTTTCATACCTATCCAAAAATTGCTACAGGAAAAGTGACCATTCGAGAATCCTCTAAAGGAGGTAGCTTTTTTTTTTAAAGCTGTCTTTATTGAGAGGACCAAGAAACTCCCAAACTGGGAGTGGACCTACGGGGGTTGCTCAAGAGTGACTCTTCTGTTATTAGAGTCACGGAGTTCTTTTGAGGCTTGGTTATAGCACAACCAAATAATATTTTAGCACTTTCTTAAGTTTAGAATATTTTGGATATGTTTTTAGTACTGTGTAACATCCTTTTAGCAGTATTTTCTACTGGATTCGAACAATGCTTTTGGTAAGATCATAATCAATTTTCCATAATTTTCAATTATCTAAATTTTTATAATAATTCAGAGCACAAGTGCTTATTACTTTGTAAATCTCCATGTTATTTTGGTTTATATATATTAGGCCCCAGATTGTCTTTTTTCTGTATGCCTCATTGTAAAAGTTTACTGATTAAAAGTATCAGATTAATTAGATACTTTGTTGCAGAGTACAGCATTATGTCTTAGGTAGAGAAAATTCTAAAGGAGTCAATGGAATACTCTTTTGAAAATACAGGTTGTGTTAAAATATAAACGGAATGTGATTTTCTCTTTCTTTCAAATATATAAGGGAATCATTTCTCTAAGGATTGCATATCTGTAACACAATCAAAATTAACAAGCAGAAAATACATAGTGCAGCAAGAAAATGTACACAAATTTTAAGAATGGAGAGAGTTGTATTAAATTACGATACTGTTCTATTTTCTAAAATTTTTATGATTATTAATCATTCTGCCTTCTGAGTCGCACTTAGGTACACTGAATCTCAAGGTTCGGTTTTCTAAGAATGATGTAGATCTGGAATCTCAACAAGTTTCAATTTAGGCAGAATAAAACATTCAGAATTTATGTGAGAAACACTATAGTTGTCAATTTGGAAGGCAGAATTAGACCATGTATTCCAACGTAATAAAGGGGAAAGGAGTTATCATGGGAGTATTACACAATTCTTAAAAAATCAATCCCTGCATTTTGAACATTTCTAGGACTAACCGTTAATTGTAGCCATTTTTAATGTAAAAAAATAGAAGAATCAAATAAAGTCAGTTGCATGTTTTACAGCTTTTATTTATTTATTTATTTATATATTTTAATTTTTTAAAAAATGTGGGGTACATTTCAGTGTTAGATATGCAAACACTGATTATGCAGTGTCCCTGGTTGATGAGGTATGTCCCCTCTTTCCTTAGCAGTATCCCTCCACTGCCAATCTCACCCCTCCCCTTAAACAGTTTTCCCCTACTGCCAATCACTTTCTTACAACACTATAAGTGATCAAGTTCACCACATGAGTAAGAAAGTATGGAACTCTGTTCTTTGTTTCTGTGATATATCACTGAAAATGACCTCATATCCATCAAACTTTCTGCAAAATCCTTCTATCTGTCCTTTTTTATGGCTGCATAATATTCCACTGTGTTTATACCTCTTTTATTTTATCCATTCCAACTTTGTGGGGCAACATGGTTGGTACCATTTTTTTTTGCAATTGTGATTAGAACTGCAAAAATCATACTGGTGCAGATATCTTTTTGGTAAAATGATTTGGGTTCCTCCTGGTGTATTCTAGACAGGGGAATTACTGAGTCACATGGTAGGTCAATATATTGTCCCTTTACAGACCACCACACTGGTTTGCAACGATGTTGCTCTACTTTCTGTCCATATGCAGTGCAGAAAGCATTTTATTTCTTCCAAAATCCTTACCTGCATCTGTTATTTTTTGTTTTATTAATGATGGCCAATCTTACAGGGGGTATGTGGTATTTCATAATGGTTTCATTTGCATTTCTTCAATGATAAGTGAGGATGAGCAATTTTCAAGTGTCTGCTGGCTGCCCGTATCTCTTCTTAAGAAAAATGTCCAATCACGTATTTTGCACACTTTTCAAAGGGAATGTTTGTCTGATTTTTCTGAGTGTTTGAATTTCTTTAAGATCCTAGATGTTATGCCTTTCTACAGATATATAGGTGGGGAATCCTTTTTCCCGTTCTGTTGTCTGCATCTCTGCTCTTCTGATGGTTTCTTTTGTTTTGCAGAAGTATATAAATTTGATGAGATCCCACTTATAGAACTTCCTTCTTAAGGCATGGGTATTAAGGACTCTGAAGCAGAATTAGTTTCCAGTTCCAGTTTCCCTAATGGTGTCTTGAGAATTTGAATATTTCTTTCTCTGTCCTGAATCATTGTTCTATGAACCTGTTCTTGTACCAATACCAGGCTGTGTTGATTACTTTAAACATATAGTAAAGTTTGAAGTCTGGAACAGTCATAGCCCCTGGTTTGTGTCTTTTGATAAGATTTCTTTGGCTATTCTTGATTGTTTATGGTTTCGTATGAATTCTTTTTCTTTATTTCTTTCTTTTTCAATTGGAGTCTCGCTCTGTCGCCCAGACTGGAGTGCAGTGGCCGCTCCCGGCCACCAAAGCCTCGACCTCCTGTGCTCCAGCAATCCTTTGGCCTTGGCCTTCCAATTAGCCTGAATGACAGTCATTTGCTAGCACGCCCGGCTGATTTTTTCATTTATAGTAGAGATGAGGTTTCGCTGCCCAGGCGGGTCTCGAACCCACATGTTCAGGCAATCCACTCACCTCAGCCTCCCAAAGGCGCGGGATTACAGGCTGAGGCACTGAGCCCGGCTCATATGACTTCTTTATTGTAATTTCCAGGCCTGAGAAGAATGATATTAACTTAATGGTTATTTCATTGAATGTGTAGATTGCCTAAAAGGCTAATTTTTACATTAAGAGGTAAGCAAAGTCAGGGAAACAAGCATGTCAAATTGTCATTGATGACATCAGCCTCAGAACACTGATATACTGGTACGGACCTTGACTACTGAGCAATCCTTAGGCTTCTAGGGCTTGTGTACAGTGCTCTGCCAAATACGGTAGACATGGTGGATTTCATTCTGAAGAAGTGAAACAAACCATGTTCTCACACCTATCCAAAAACATCTCCAGGGATAAGTGACCATTCAAGAATCCATTAAACGAGGTAACTTTCTTTTTGTAAAGCAGTATTTATTGAGAGGACATAGAAACTCCCAAACTGGGAGAGTATCTGAGGGTGTTGTCCAGAAGGTAGTCTTTTATTATTATGGTCACCGAATACTTTTGGAGTTTGGTTATGCACAACCACATACTATTTTACCTCTTTGTTTAGTTTAGAAACTGTTGGCTGTTTTTACTATTATGTAACAGACTTTGAGCTGTTTTTCTAACAGGATTTGAACATCGCTTTAGCTAAGATCATCGTCAATTTTTCAGAATTTCCAATTATTTAAATTTTTATTCTAATGAGGAGTCCAAATACTTACTACTTTGTAAATATTCAAGTTATTTTGGTTTATTTATATTCGGCCCCAAATTCTCTTTTTACTGTGTGCCTCAATTTAAATGCTTGGTGATTATAAGTATCAGTTTAATCGGATACTTTGTTGCAGAGTACAGCATTGTGACTTAGGTGGAAAAAATACTAGGGGATTCAAAGGAAGTACTCCTTTAAAAATATAAATTGGTTTAGAATATGAAAGGAATGTGATTTTATATTTCCTTCAAATGTATAAGGAAACTTTTCTCTAAGGATTGCATATCCGTAACATCGAATCAAAATTAAAAAGCAGAAAATGCAGGGTGCAGCAAGAAAATGTCCACACATTTTCAGAATGGAAAAAGGTGTATTAAATTACGATAATGTTTTATTTTCTAAATTTTTTTAGATTTATTATGCATTCTGCCTTCTGAATAGCACTTAGGTACACTGAATCTCAAAGTTCAGTCATCTAAGAATGGTATAGATCTGGAATCTCAACAAGTGTCAATTTAGGGAGAATACAACATTCAGAATTATTGTGAGAAACACTGTAGATGTCAATTTTGAAGGCAGAATTATACGATGTATTCCAACGTATTAAAGGGAAAAGGAGTTATCATAGAGTATAACACAATTCATAAAAAATCAATCCCTGCATAATGAACATTTTCAGGTCCAACACTGAATTGTAACCATTTTTAAAGTAAAAGAAAATAAAAAATAGATTAGCAAATAAAGTCAATTGCATGTTTTACAGCTTTCATTTATTTGTTTATTTAATAATTTATTTTAATTATTTTAAAAATGTGGGGTACAATTCAGTTTTAAATATACAAACATTGATTATGAAGGGCCCCTTATTGGTGAGGTATGCCCCTTCCTTCCTTAGCAGTATCCCTCCACTGCCAATCTCACCCTTCCCCATAAAAAGTTTTCCACTACTGCCAATCACTTTTTTACAGCACTATGAGTGATCAAGTTCAACTCCTGAGTGAGAACATATAGAACTCTGTTCTTTGTTTCTGTGATCAATCACTGAAAAAGACCTACCTCATATCCATCAAACGTTCTGAAAAATTCTTATATCTGTCCTTTCTTATGGCTGCATAATATTCCAATGTGTATATACCACTTTTATTTTATCCATTCCAGCTTTGATGGGGACATGGTTGGTACCATGTTTTATTGCAATTGTGATTAGAGCTGCAGAAGACATACTGGTGCAGGTATCTTTTTGGTAAAATGATTTGAGTTCCTTCATGTGTATTTTCGACAGGGGAATTATTGTATCACAAGGTAGGTCAATATCCTGTCCCTTTCCAAACCACCACACCGTTTTCCAAAGATGTTGCTCTACATTTCAATCCACATGCAATGTAGAAGCATTTATTCCTTCACAAATCATTACCTGAATTTGTTATTGTTTGTTTTATTAATGATCCCAGTCTTACATGGTGTATGCAGTATTTCAAAGGGGTTTCATTTGTAATTCTTTGATGATGAATGAGGCTGAGCAATTTTCATGTGTCTGATGGCTGCCCTTGTCTCTTCTTATGAAAAGTGTCCAATCACGTATTTTGCCCACTCTTCAAAGGGAATGTTTGTCTGATTTTTCTGAGTTTTTGAGTTTCTTGTAGATCCCAGATGTTGTGCCTTTTTACAGATATATAGGTGGAGAATCATTTTTCCCATTCTGTTGGCTGTATCTCTACTCTTCTGACAGTTACTTTTCTTTTGCAGAAGTATATTAATTTGATGAGATCTCACTAGTCTAACTTACTGCTTAAGGCATGGGTATTTAGG
>NW_007127776.1:0-783 GCF_000164805.1 Carlito syrichta
GAGTTGTTTGAGAATTTGGGGTTTTCGTTCTCTGTCTATATCCATTGGCCTATGGACCTATTCTTGTACCAATACCAGGCTGTTGATTACTCTAAACATAGAGTTAAGTTTGAAATCTGGAACTGGGAGAACTCCTGCTTTGTTTCTTTTGATCAGATTCTTTTGGCGATTCTTCATTGTTTATGGTTTCATATGAATTCTTTATTGCAATTTGCAGGTCTGAGAAGAGTGATGTTATCTTAATGGTTATTTCACTGAATCTGTAGATTGAATAAAATGCTAATATTTACATTAAAAGAGGTAAGTAAAGTCATTGACACAATCATGTTAAATTGTCATTTATGATATCAGCCTCAGAACTTTGACATCATAATGGGAGGGACCTTGCCTCCTGAGTAATCCTCAGGCTTTAAGCACTTCTGTACAGCACTCTGCCAAATGCGGTAGACATGGTGGATTTCATTCCCAAGAAGTGAAGAGATCCATGTTTTCATACCTATCCAAAAATTACTACAGGAAAAGTGACCATTCAAGAATCCTCTAAACGAGGTAGCTTTTTTTTTTTTAAGCTGTCTTTATTGAGAGGACCAAGAAACTCCCAAACTGGGAGTGGACCTATGGGGGTTGCTCAAGAGTGACTCTTTTGTTATTATAGTCACGGAGTTCTTTTGAGGCTTGGTTATAGCACAACCAAATAATATTTTAGCACTTCCTTAAGTTTAAAATCTTTTGGATTTGTTTTAGTACTGTATAACATCCTTTTAGCAGTATTTCCTACTGGAT
>NW_007127777.1:0-958 GCF_000164805.1 Carlito syrichta
AACATCCTTTTAGCAGTATTTCCTACAGGGATTAGAACAATGCTATTTGGAAAGATCATAATCAATTTCCATAATTTTTCAAATATATAAATTTTTTATAATAAATCAGGCCCACAAATGCCTATTACCTTTTTAAATTTTCTATGTTATTTTGTTTTATATATAGGGGCCCACAAATTGTCTTTTTTCTGTGTGCCTCATTGTAAAAGCTATGCTGATTAAAAGTATCAGATTAATTGGATACTTTGTTGCAGAGTACAGCATTATGTCTTAGTTAGAGAAAATGTTAAGGGAGTCAATGGAAATACTCTTTTAAAAATACAGGTTGTGTTAAAATATAAACGGAATGTGATTTTCTCTTTCTTTCAAATATATAAGGGAAACATTTCTCTAAGGATTGCACATCTGTAACACAATCAAAATTAACAAGCAGAAAATACATAGTGCAGCAAGAAAATGTACACAGATTTTTTTTTTTTTTTTTTTCAGTTGGAGTCTCACTCTGTCGTCCAGACTGGAGTGCAGTGGCCGCTCCCGGCCACTGCAGCCTCGGCCTGCTGGGCTCCAGCGATCCTTCCACCTCAGCCTTCCGAGTAGCCGGAATTACAGGCATGCGCCACCACACCCAGCTGATTTTTTGATTTATTGTAGAGATGAGGTCTCACTGCCCAGGCGGGTCTCGAACCCACGGGCTCAGGCAATTCACTCACCTCAGCCTCCCAAAGGCGCGGGATTACAGGCTGAGCCACCGAGCCCGGCTCTACACAGATTTTAAGAATGGAGAGAGCTGTATTAAATTACGATACTGTTCTATTTTCTAAAATTTTAAAGATTTAGTATGCATTCTGCCTTCTGAGTAGTACTTAGAGACACTGAATCTCAAGGTTCGGTTTTCTAAGAATGACGTAGATCTGGAATCTCAACAAGTTTCAATTTAGGCAGAGTAAAACATTCAGAA
>NW_007127778.1:0-6476 GCF_000164805.1 Carlito syrichta
TTGCAATTGTGATTAGAGCTGCCAAAAACATACTGGTGCATTTATATTTTTGGTAAAATGATTTGAGTTCCTCCGGGTATATTCTCGACTGAGTCACAAGGCAGGTCAATATCCAGTCCCTTTACAAACCACCACACTGTTTTCCAAAGATGTTGCTCTACCATTCAATCCACATGCAGTGTAGAAGCATTTATTTCTTCTCACGTATATTGCACACTTTTCAAAGGGAACATTTGTCTGACTTTTCTGAGTGTCTGAGTTTCTTGTAGATCCTAGATGTTATGCCTTTTTACAGATACATAAGTGGAGAATGGTTTTTACCATTCTGTTGGCTGTATCCCTGCTCTTCTGATGGTTTCCTTTGTTTTGCAGAAGTATATTAATTTGATGAGATCCCACTTGTCTAACTCACTTCTTAAGGCATGGGTATTTAAGGCTCTGAAGAGGACTTTGTTTCTGGTTCCAGTTTCCCTAATGGTATCTTCTGTGTTTTCTAAGATTATTATAATTTGGTGTTTTACGTTTAGGTCTTTGATCTATTAAGAGGTAATGTGTATGGTGATGAATAGGGGTCCTGTTTCAATCTTGAGTGCGTTTTCTGCCTCTTCCCAGCACCATTTACTGAAAATGTTCTCCATTAACCAGTGGAGGTTTTTTCAAAGATGAGTTTGTTGGGAATTTGAGGATTTCATTCTCTGTCCTGATCAATTGGGCTATGGACCTTTTATTGTACCAATACCAGGCTGAGTTGATTCCTGTAAATATATAATAAAGTTTGAAGTATGGAATTGCGATAGCTCCTGCTTTGTGTCTTTTGATAAGATTCTGTTGCCTATTCATGATTCTCTATGGTTTCATGTGAATTCTTTATTGCAATTACCAGATATGAGAAGAATGATATTAACTTAATGGTTATTTCATTGAATCTGTAGTTTGACTAAAAGGCTAATTTTTACATTAAAAGAGGTAAGTAAAGTAAGGTATACAAGCATGTCGAATAGTCATTTATGACATCAGCCTCAGAACTTTGACAACATAATGGGAGGAACCTTGACTACTGAGTAATCTTTATGCTTCAAGCACTTGTATACAGTGCTCTGCTAAATGTGGTAGACATGGTGGAGTTCATTCCCAAGAAGTAAAGAGAACCATGTGTTCACACCTATCCAAAAATTTCTCTAGGGATAAGTGACCATTCAAGAATCCTCTAAACGTGGTAGTCTTTTTTTTTTTAGAGCAGTGTTTATTGAGAGGACTGAGAATCTCTCAAACTGGGTGTGACATGAGGGGGTTGCCCAACAGGTCGTCTTTTATTATTAGGGTCACGGAGTCCTGTTGGAGCTTGTTTATAGCACAACCGAATAATATTTTAGTGCATTCTTTAGTTTAGAAACTCGTGGATGTTTTTAGTATTGTGTAACAGCTTTGAGCAGTTTTTTCTACAGGATCTGAACATTGCTTTTACAAAGATCATAATCAATTTTCCAGAATTTTCAATTATCTAAATTTTTTTTTTTTTTTGGAGTTGGAGTCTCACTCGGTCTCCCTGACTGGAGTTCACTGGCCGCTTCCGGGCACTGCAGCCTCGCCTACTGGGGCCCGGCGATCCTTCCGCCTCAGCCTTCCAAGTAATCAGAATGACAGGCATGCGCTATGACGCCCGGCTGATTTTTTTTATTTTATTGTAGAGATGAGGTCTCGAACCCGCAGGCTCAGGCAATCCACTCACCTCAGCCTCCCAATATCTAAATTTTTATACTAAATCAGAGCCCAAGTACGTACTAATTTGTAAATCTCCATGTTAATTTGGTTTATATATTTTGGGCCCCGAATTCACTTTTTTCTATGTGTCTCATTTTAAATGCTTGGTGATTAAAAGTATAAGATTAATCGGATACTTTGTTGCAGGGTACAGCATTATGTCTTAGGAAGAGAATATACTAGGATGTTCAAGGGAAATACTCTTTTAAAAATATAATTTGATTAAAATATAAAGGGAAGTTGACTTTATATTTTCTTCAAATTTATAATGGAAACTTTTCTCTAAGGATTGCACCTCTGTAACATTTAATCAAAATTAACAAGCAGAAAATCCAGAGAGCACCAAGAAAATGCACACATTTTTTCAGAATGGAAAAAGCTGCATTAAATTACTGTTTTACATTCCAAATTTTTAAGATTAAGCATTATGCCTTCGGAATAGTACTTAGGTACACTGAATCTCAAGGTTCAAGTATCTAAGAATGATATAGAACTGGAATCTCAACAAGTTTCAATTTAGGCAAAACAAAACATTCAGAATTTTTGTGAGAATCACTGTAGTTGTGAATTTTGAAGGCAGAACTATACCACGTATTCTAACGTATTAAAAGGAAAAGGAGTTATCATTGGAGTAGTATACACTTCTAAAAAAATCAACACCTGCCTAATGAACATTTCTAGGCCCAAACCTGAATTGTAACAATTTTTAAAGTAAAAAAAGTAAAAAATATCGTAAACAGTCAATTACATGTTTTACAGCTTTCATTTATTTATTTATCAATTATTTATTTATTTATTTAATTTTTTAAGTAAACGTGGCGTACTATTCAGAGTTAGATATACAGTCATTGATTATGCAGGTTCTTTGGTTGATGAGGTATGCCCCTCGCTTCCTTAGCAGTATCCATCCACTGCCGACCTCTCCCCTCCCCCTAAACCGTTTTCCACGGCTGACAAATACTTTTTTTATAGCACTATAAATGATCAAGTTCAGCTCATGAGTGAGAACATACACAACTGTGTTCTTTGTTTCTGTGATAAATCAATGAAAATGACCTTTCTCATAAACATCAAACGTTCTGGAAAATCCTTATATCTGTCCTTTTTAATGGCTGCATAATATTCCACTGTGCATACACCACATTTATTTTATCCATTCCAGCGTTGATGGGCAACATGATTGATACCATGTTTTTTGTAATTGTGGTTAGAGCTTCAAGAATCATACTTGTTTAGGTATGTTTTCGGTAACATAATTTGAGTTCCTCCAGGTATATTCTCTACAAGGGAATTACTGAGTCACATGGTAGGTCAATGTCTTGTCTCTTCAGAAACCACCACACTCTTATCCAAATATATTGCTCAACTTTTCAGTCGACATGCAGTGTAGAAGCATTTATTTTTTCCCAAATCCTTACCAGTCTGTGTTATTATTTGTTTTATTAATGATGGCCAGTCTTACACGTGGTGTGTGGTATTTCAAAGTGGTCTCATTTGCATTTATTTGATGCTGAGTGAGGCTGAGCAATTTTCATGTGTCTTCTGGATGCCCGTATCTCTTCTTATGAAAAGTGTCCAGTCACCTATTTTGCACACGTTTCAAAGCAAATGTTTGCCTGATTTTAATTACTGTTTGAGTTCCTTTTAGATCCTAGATGTTATGCTTTTTTACAGATATATAACTGGAGAATCCTTCTTCCCATTATGTTGGCTGTATCCCTTCTCTTCTGATGGCTTTTTTTATTTTGCAGAAATATATTAATTTGAAGAGATCCCACTTGTCTAACTTACTTCTTACGGCGTGGGTATTTAGGGTTCTGAACAGGAATTAGTTTCTGGTTCCTGTTTCCATAATGGCATCTCCTGTGTTTTCTAAGATTATTATAATTTGGTGTTTTAAATTTAGGTCTTTGATCCATTTAGAGTTAATGTGAATTCTGATAGTTAGGGGTCCTGTTTCAACCTTGTTCATGTGTTCAGCCTTTTCCCAGCACCATTTACTGAATATGTTCTCCTTTACCCAGTGGATCTTGGAGGTTTTTTTAAAGATGAGTTGGTTGAGAATTTGAGAATTTCATTCTCTGTCCTGATCCATTGGCCTATGGATCTATTCTTGTACCAATACCAGGGTTTGTTGATTACTGTAAACATATAGTAAAGTTTGAAGTATGGAACTGAGATAGCTTCTGCTATGTTTCTTTTGATAAGATTCTTTTGGCTATTCATGATTGTTTATGGTTTCATATGATTTTTTTTTTTGAGTTGGAGTCTCACTCTGTCGCCCAGACTGGAGTGCAGTGGCCGCTCTCAGCCACTGCAGCCTCGATCTGCTGGACTCCTGCAATTCATGTGCCTCAACCTTCCGAGTAGCCAGAATTACAGGTATGCGCTTCCACGCCAGGCTGATTTTTTGATTTATTGTAGAGATCTGGTCTCGCTGTCCAGGCGGGTCTCGAACCCGCAGGCTAAAGCAATCCACTCTCCTCAGCCACCCAAAGGCACGGGATTACAGGCTGAGCCAATGAGCCTGTTTTTCCCATTCTGTTGGCTGTATCCGTGCTCTTCTGATGGTTTCCTTTGTTTTGCAGTAGTATATTAATCAGATGAGATCCCACTTGTCTAACTTACTTCTTAAAGCATGGGTATTTAGGATTCTGAAGAGGAATTAGTTTCCAGTTCCAGTTTCCTTAATGCTGTCTTCTGCGTTTTCTAAGATTATTATAATTTGTTGTTTTACGTTTAGGTCTTTGATCCATTTAGAGTTAATGTGTATGGTGATAGATAGGGGTCCTGTTTCAAACTTGTGCATGTTGTCAGCCTTTTCCCAGCACAATTTACTGAATGTGTTCTAAATTACTGAATGTGTATCTTGGAGGCTTTTTCAAAGATGAGTTGGTTGAGAATTTGAGGATTTCATTCTCTGTCCTGATCCATTGGCTGATGTATCTATTCTTGTACCAATACCAGGTCGTGTTGATTTCTGTAAACATATAGTAAATTTTGGAGTCTGGAACTGTGATAGCTCCCGCTTTCTTTTTCTTTTTTGATAAACTCTTTTGGCTACTCATGATTGTTTATGTTTTCTTATTAATTCTTTATTGTAATTTCCAGGTCTGAGAAGAATGATATTAACTTAATGGTTATTTCATTGAATCTGCAGATTTACTAAATGGCTAATTTTTACATTAAAAGAAGTAAGTAAAGTCAGGGAAACCAGCATGCCAAATAGTCATTTTTGACAACAGCCTCAGAATTTTGACATCATAATGGGAGGGACCTTGACTACTCAGCAATCCTTAGGCTTCAAGTTCTTGTGTACAGTGCTCTGCCAAATGTGGATGACATGGTGGATTTCATTCCCAAGAAGTCAAGAGAACCATGTATTCACACCTATCCAAAAATTTCTCCAGGAATAAGTGACCAATCCAAGAATCCTCTAAACGTGGTAGTCTTTTTTTTTAAAGCAGTCTAAATTGAGAGGACTGAGAAACATTCAAACTGAGAGGGGACCCGAGGGCATTGCCCACGGTGCAGTTTTTTATTATTATGGTCACGGAGTTCTGTTGGAAGTTGGTTATAGCACAACCAAATAATATTTTAGCACTTTCTTTAGTTTAGAAACTCTTGGATGTTTTTAGTATTGTGTAACAGCCTTTGAGCAGTTTGTCCTACAGGATTTGAACATTGCTTTTGGTAGATCATAATCAATTTTCCAGAATTTTTAATTATCTAAATTTTTATGCTAAAGCAGAGCCCAAGTACCTACTACTTTGAAAATCTGCATGTTATTTTGGTTTATATAATTTAGATCCTGAATTCTCTTTTCTCGGTGTGTCTCATTTTAAATGCTTGGTGATTAAAACTATAAGATTAATCAGATACTTTGTTGCAGAGTACAGCATTATGTCTTAGGAAGAGATTATACTAGGGGATTCAATGAAAATAAAAGTTTAAAAATATAAATTGGGTTAAAATATAAAGGGAATGTGATTTTATATTTCCATCAAATATATAAAGGAAATTTTCTCTAAGGATTGCACTTCTGTAACATTTAATCAAAATTAACAACCAGAAAATACAGAGTGTAACTAGAAAATGTACATAAATTTCAAGAATGGAGAAAGCTGTATTAAATTATGATACTGTTTTAGTTTCTAAATTTTTAAAGATTTATTATGCGTTCTGCTATCTGAATAGCACTTCAGTACACTGAATCTTAAGGTTCAGTTTTCTAAGAATGATAGAGATGTGGAATCTCAACAAGTTTCAATTTAGGCAGAATAAAACATTCAAAATTTATGTGATAAATACTGTAGTTGTCTATATTGAAAGCAGAATTATACTATGTATTCCAACATATAAAAAGAAAAAGGAGTTTTCACTAGAGTATTATACAATTTTAAAAAAATTAATCCTGCCAGGCTCGGTGGCGCAGCCTGTAATCCCTCGCCTTTGGGAGACTGAGGGGACTGGATTGCCTGAGCCCTCGGGTTTGAGACCCGCCTGGGCAGCAAGACCTCATCTCACAGTTTAATCAATAAATCAAAAAATCAGCCGGGCATGGTAGCACATGCATGTAATTCTGGTTAATTGGACGACTGAGGCGGAAGGATAGCCGGAGCCCAGCAGGTCGAAGCTGCGGTGGCCGGAAGCACCCACTGCACTCCAGTCTGTGTGACAGAGTGAGACTCCAACTCAAAAAAAAAAGAAGAATC
>NW_007127779.1:0-4067 GCF_000164805.1 Carlito syrichta
ATGGTGATAGTTAAGGGTCCTGTTTCAAACTTGTGCATGTGGTCAGCCTTTTCCCAGCACCATTAATGAATATGTTCTCCATTATCCATTGGGTCTTCGAAGTTTTTCCAAAGGTGAGTTGGTTGAGAATTTGAGTATTTCATTCTCTGTTCTGATCCATTGGGTAGGGACATATTCTTTTACCAATACCAGACTGTGTTGATTACTGTAAACATATAGTAAAATTTGAAGTCTGGAACAGTGATACCTCCTGCTTTGTTTCTTTTGATAAGATTCTTTTAGCTATTCTTGATTGTTTTTGGTTTCCTATGAATTTTTCTTTTTTGAGTTAGATTCTCACTCTTTCACCAAGATGGAGTGCATTGGCTGCTCCCAGCCACCACAGCCTCGATGTGCTGGGCTCCGTCGATCATTCGCCTCCGCTTTCCAAGTAGCCTGAATTACAAGCATGCGCTACCACGCCCGTCTGATTTATTGATTTATTGTAGAGATGAGGTGTTCCTGCCCAGGTGTGCCTTGAACCTGAGGTCTCAGGCAATCCATTCATCTCAGCTTCCCAAATGCGCATGATTACAGGCTGAGCCACAGAGTCTGGCTCATATGAATTCTTTATTGTAATTTCCAGGTCTGAGAAGAATGATCTTAATTTAATAGTTATTGAATCTGTAGATTGCCTAAAAGGCTAATTTTTGCATTAAAGAGGAAAGTAAAATCAGGGAAACAAGCATATCAAATTGTCATTTATGACACCAGCCTCAGAACTTTGACATCATAGTGGAAGGGACCTTGACTACTGAGCAATCCTTAGGATTCAATGGCTTGTGTACTGTGCTTTGCCATATGTGGCAGACATGGTGAATTTCATATCCAAGAAGTGAAGAAAACCATGTGTTCACACCTATCCAAAAGCTTCTCCAGGGATTAGAGACCATTCAAGAATCCACTAAATGAGGTAGTTTTTTTTGTAAAGTAGTATTTATTGAGAGGATAGAGAAACTCCCACACTGGGAGAGGACCTGGGGGGTTGCCCACGAGGTAGTCTTTTGTTATTATGGCCATCAAATCCTGTTGGAACTTGGTTATAGCACAACCACATAGTATTTTAGCACTTTCTTTAGTTTAAAAACTTTTGAATGTTTTTAGTATTATGTAACAGCCTTTGAGCCAATTTTCTAACGTATTTGAACATCGCTTTAGCTAAGATCATTGTCAATTTTGCAGAAGTGTCAATTATTTAAATTTTTATACTAATGAGGAGTCCAAATACTTACTACTTTGTAAATCTCCATGTTATTTTGGTTTATATATTTTGGGTGCCAATTTCTCGTTTTTCTGTGTGCCTGATTTTAAATGCTTGGTGATAAAAAGTAGAGTAATCAGAGACTTTGTTGCAGACTACAGCATTATGTCTTTGGTAGAGAAAATACAGGGGACTCAATGGAAATACTCTTTTAAAAGTATAAATTGGGTTAAAATATAAAGGGAATGTGATTTTATATTTCCTTCAAATATGTAAGGGAATCTTTCCTCTAAGGATCTGTAATATTTAATCAAAATGAACAAGCAGAAAATACAGAGTGCACCAAGAAAATGTACACAAATATTAAGAATGGAAAAAACTGTATTAAATTGTGATACTGTTTTATTTTCTAAAATTTTAAAGATTTATTATATATTCTGCCTTCTTAATAGCACTTAGATACCCTGGATCTCAAGTTTCAGTTATCTAATAATCATATAGATGTGGAATCTCAGCAAGATTCAATTTAGCCAGTATAAAACATTCAGAATTTATGTGAGAAAGACTGTAGTTGTCAATTTTGAAGGCACAATTATACCATATACTCTAACGTATTAAAAAGGAAAAGGAGTTACCAATTGGAGTATTATACACTTCTTAAGAAATCAATCCCTGCTTCATGAACACTTCTAGGCCCAACCCTGAATTGTAACCATGTTTAAGGTAACAAAAATAAAACAAAGAATAAACAAGTAAACTCAGTTACATGCTTTACAGCTTTCATTTATTTGTTTAACTATTTATTTATTTCTTTATTTATTTTAATTTTTAAAAAATGTGGGATACAATTCAGAGTTAGATATATAAACATTGATTATTCAGGGTCCCTGGTTGATGAGATATGCCCCTCGCTACCTTAACAGTATCCCTCCACTACCATTCTCACCCCTCCCTAAAACAGTTTTACACGACTACTCATCACTTTCTTACAGCACTCTATGTGATCAAGTTCAGCTCATGAGTGAGAACATATGGAAATCTCTTCTTTGTTTCTGTAATAAATCACTGAAAATGACTTACCTCATATCCATCAAACCTTCTGCAAAATTCTTATATCTGTCTATTATATTTTTGGCTGCATAATATTCCACTGTGTATATACCACATTTATTTTATCCACTCCAACTTTGATGCGCAACATTGTTTGTACCATGTTTTTTGCAACTGTGATTAGAGTTGCAAGAAACATACTTATGCAGGTATCTTTTTGGTAAAATGATTTGAGTTCCTCCAAAGTAAGTTACTGTGCCACGTGGAAGGTCAATATCTTGTCACTTTAGAAACCATCACACACTTTTCCAAAGGTGTTGCTCTACTTTTCAGTCCATATGTAGTGTAGAAGAACTTATTTTTTTCCAAATCCTTACCAGCCTCTGTTATTGTTTGTTTCATTAATGATGGCCAGTCTTACAGGGAGTATGTGGTATTTCAAAGTGGTCTCACTTGCATTTCTTTGAGAATGAGTGAGGAATTTTCGTGTGTCTGCAGGCTGCCTGTATCTCTTCTTATGAAAAGTGGCCAATCATGGATTTGGCCCACCTTTCAAAGGGAATATTTGTCTGATATTTCTGAGTTTTTGAGTTTCTTGTAGATCCTAGATGTTATGTTTTTTACAGATATATAGGAGGAGAATCCTTTTTCCAATTCTGTTAGTTGTATCCCTGCTCTTCTGATGGTTTCTTTTCTTTTGCAGAAGTATATTAATTTGATGAGATCCCACTTGTCTAACTAACTTTTTATGGCATGGGTATTTAGGGCTCTGAAGAGGAATTAGTTTCTGATTCCAGTTTCCCTAATGGTGTGCCCTTCATCTTCTAATATTATTATATTTTGGTGTTTTACGTTTAGGCCTTTGATCCATTTAGAGTTAATGTGCATGGTGATAAATAGGGGTCTTTTTTCAATCTTGTGCATGATTTCAGCCTTTTCCCAGCACCATTTACTGAATATATTCTCCATTACCCAGTGCGTCTTGGAGTTTTTTCCAAGATGAGTTTGTTGAGAATTTGAGTATTTTATTCTCTGTCCTGATCCATTGGCCTATGGACCTATTCTTGTACCAATAACAGGCTGTGTTGATTACTGTATACATACAGTAATGTTTGAAGTCTGGAACAGTGATAGCTCCTGCTTTATTTCTTTTGAAAAGATTTTTTTTGGCTATTCTTGATTGTTTATGGTTTCATATGAATTATTTATTTATTTATTTATTTATTTATTTATTTATTTATTTATTTGAGTTAGAGTCTCACTCTGTGCCCTGACCGGAGTACAGTGGCTGCTCCCAGCCACCTCAGACTTGACCTGCTGGGCTCCGGTGAACCTTCCACCTCAGCCTTCCAAGTAGCCTGAATGACAGACATGTGCTACCATGCTCTTCTGATTTTTTTATTTATTGTTTTAATGAGGTCTCTCTGCCCAGGCAGGCTTCGAACCCGCGGGGTCAGGCAATGCACTCACCTCAGCCTCCCAAATTCCCGGGATTACAGGCTGAGCCAACGAGCCTGGCTCATATGAATTCTTTATTGTACTTTCCAGATCTGAGAAGAATGATGTTAACTCAATGGTTATTTCATTGAATCTGTAGATTGCCTAAAAGGATAATTTTTACATTAAATAGGCAAGCAAATCAGGGAAACAATCATGTCAAATTGTCATTGATGACATCAGATCAGAAATTTGACATCATACTGGGAGGGACCTTGACTATTGAGCAATCCTTAGGTTTCAAGGTCTTGTGTGCCATGCTCTGCCAAATGCAATAGAC
>NW_007127780.1:0-904 GCF_000164805.1 Carlito syrichta
CAGCACTTTCTTTCGTTTAGAAACTTTTGGATGTTTTTAATATTGTGTAACAGCCTTTGAGTAGTTTTTCCTACAGGATGTGAACATTGCTTTTGCTAAGATCATAATCACTTTTCCAGAATTTTCAATTATCTATACATTTATACTAATGCAGAGTCCAAATACTTATTTCTTTGTACATTTCCATGTTATTTTGGATTATACACTTTGGGCCCGAAATTCTCTTTTTTCTGTTTGCCTCATTGTGAATGCTTGGTGATTAAAAGTGTCAGTATGATCGGACACTTTGTTGCAAAGTACAGCGTTATGTCTTACGTAGAGAAAATACTAAGGGATTCAATGGAAATATCCTTTTAAAAATATAAATTGGGTTAAAATATAAAGGGAATGCGATTTTATATTTCCTTCAAATATATAAGGGAAACTTTTCCCTAAGGATTGCACATCTGTAACATTTAATCAAAATTAACAAGCTGGAAATACAGAGTGCACCAAGAAAATGTTAAAAAATTTTAGGAATGGAAAAAGCTCTATTAAATCACCACACTATTTTATTTTCTAAAAGTTTTATGGTTTATTATGCATTCTGCCTTCTGAATATCACTGAGGTACACTGAATCTCAAACTTCAGTTTTCTAAGATTGATATAGATCTGGAATCTCAACAAAATACAATTTACATAGAATAAAATATTCAGAATTTATGTGAGAAAACTGTAGTTTTCAATTTTGAAGGTAGAATTATACCACATATTCCAACGTATTAAAAGGAAAAGGAGTTATCATTGGAGTATTATACAATTATTAAAAAAATCAATCCCTGCATATGCATAATGTACATTTCTAAGCTCAACTCTGAGTGTAACCTTATTTAAAGTAAAAAGAAAATAAAAAAATATAATAAA
>NW_007127781.1:0-3782 GCF_000164805.1 Carlito syrichta
CCAAGAAAATGTTAAAAAAAATTTTAGGAATGGAAAAAGCTCTATTAAATCACCACACTATTTTATTTTCTAAAAGTTTTATGGTTTATTATGCATTCTGCCTTCTGACTATCACTGAGGTACACTGAATCTCAAACTTCAGTTTTCTAAGATTGATATAGATTTGGAATCTCAACAAAATACAATTTACATAGAATAAAATATTCAGAATTTATGTGAGAAAACTGTAGTTTTCAATTTTGAAGGTAGAATTATACCACATATTCCAACGTATTAAAAGGAAAAGGAGTTATCATTGGAGTATTATACAGTTATTAAAAAAATCAATCCCTGCATATGCATAATGTACATTTCTAAGCTCAACTCTGAATTGTAACCATATTTAAAGTAAAAAGAAAATAAAAAAAATATAATAAACAGAGTGAGTGGAATGTTTTAAAACTTTCATTTATTTATTTATTTATTATAATTTTTTTTTGATTTGGAGTCTCACTCTTTCCCCCAGACTGGAGTGCAGTGGCTGCTCCCAGCCACCGAAGCCTCGCCTGCTGGGCTCTGGTGATCCTTCCGCTTCAGCCTTCCGAGTAGCCGAAATAACAGGCATGCGCTACCAAGCCCATGCTATTTTATTTTATTCATTGTAGAGATGAAATGTCGCTGCCCAGGCGGGTCTCGATCCCGTGGGCTCAGGCAATCCACACACCTCAGTCTCCCAAATGCGGGGGATTACAGGCTAAGCCACCGAGCCCGACTATTTTAATATTTTTAAAAATGTGGAGTACAATTCAGTGTTAGATATACAAACATTGATTATGCAGGATCCCTGCTGATGAGATATGCCCCTCCTTCCTTGGCAGTATCTCTCCACTGCCAATCTCACACCTCCCCCTAAACAGTTTTCACTACTGCCAATCACTTTCTTACAGCACTATAAGTGATCAAGTTCAGCTCATGAGTGAGAACATATGGAACTCTGTTCTTTGTTACTGTGATAAATCACTGCAAATGACCTACCTCATATCCATCAAACGTTCGGCAAAATCCTTCTATCTGTCACTTTTTATGGCTGCGCTATATTCCACTGCGTATATACCACATTTATTTTTCCAATCCAGATTTGATGGGCAACATATTTGGTACCATTTTTTTTGCAATTGTGATTAGAACTGTAAAAAACATACTGGTGCACGTATCTTTTTGGTAAAAAGATTTGAGTTCCCCCAAGTATATTCTCTACAGGGGAATTACTGAGTCACATGGCAGGTCAAGATATTGTCCCTTTAAAAACCACCACACTGTTTTCCAAAGATTGGGCTCTACTTTTCAGTCCACATGCAGTGTAGAAGCATTTATTTCTTCCCAAATCCTGACCTGCTTCTGTTATTGTTGCTTTTATTAATGATGTCCAGTCTTACAGGGGGTATGTAGTATTTCAAAGTTGTTTCATTTGCATTTTGTTCAGGATGAGTGATGCTGAGCAATTTTCATGTGTCTGCTGGCTTCCGGTACCTCTTCTTATGAAAAGTGTCCAATCAAGTATTTTGCACACTTTTCAAGGGGAATGTTTGTGTGATTTTTCGGAGTGTTTGAGTTTCTTGTAGATCCTAGATGTTATACCTATTTACAGATATGTGGAGAACCCTTTTTCCCATTCTGAACACTGTATCCCTGCTCTTCTGATAGTGTCTTTTGTTGTGTAGACGTATATTAATTTGATGAGATCTCACTTGTCTAACTTCTTCCTTTTTTTTTATTTTGAGTTGGAGTCTCACTTTGTCGCCCAGACAGGTGTGCAGTGGCCGCTCCCGGCCACCATAGCCTCAACCTGCTGGGCTCCAGCAATCCTACCGCCTCAGCCTTTCGAGTAGCCGGAATTGCAGGTGCGCACTACAGGCCCAGCTAATTTTTTTTGATTTATTGTAGAGATGAGAGATGAGGTCTTGCCTGCCCAGGCGGGTCTCGAACCTGCGGGCTCAGGAAATCCACTCACCTCAGCACCGGATTACAGGTTGAGCCACCGACCCCGGCTTAACTTATTTCTTAAGGCATGGTTATTAAGGGCTCTCAATAGGAATTAGTTGCCGGTTCCAATTTCCCTAATGGTGTCTCCTGAGTTTTCTAAGATTATTATAATCTGGTTTTTGACGTTTAGGTTTTTGATCCATTTAGAGTTAATGTGTATGGTGATAGATAGGGGTCCTGTTTCAGTCTTGGGCATATTGTCAGTCTTTTCCCAGCACCATTTACTGAATATGTTCTAAATTACCCAGTTGGTCTTGGAGGTGTTTTCAAAGATGAGTGGGTTGAGAATTTAAGGATTTCATTCGGTGTCCTGATCCATTAGCCTATGGACCTATCCTTGTAGCAATATCAGGCTGTGTTGATTACTGTAAACGTATACTAAAGTTTGAACTCTGGAGCCGCGATAGCTCCTGCCTTGTTTCTTGGATAAAGATCTTTGGCTATTCATGATTGTTATGCTTTTATATGAATTCTTTATGTAATTTGCAGGTCTGAGAAGAAGGATGTTCACTTAGTGGTTATTTCATTGAATCTGTAGATTGACTAAAAGGCTAATTTTTACATTAAAAGAGGTAAGTAAAGTCAGGGAAACAAGCAAGTCAAATTGTCATTTATGACAGCAGCCTCAGAACTTTGACATCATAATGGGAGGTACCTTGACTACTGAGCAATCCTTAGGCTTCAAGCACTTGTGTACAATGCTCTCCCAAATGCAGTTGACATGGTGGATTTCATTCCCAAGAAGTGCACAGAACCATGTGTTCACACCAACCCAAAAATTTCTCCAAGGATAAATGACTATTCAAGTATCCTCTAAAAGAGATAGTCTTTTTTTTTTTAAAGCAGTCTTTATTGAGAGGACCGAGAAACTCCCAAACTGGGAGGGGACTCGAGGGGGTCACCCACGATGTAGTCTTTTATTATTATGATCACTGAGTCCTGTTGGAGCTTGGTTATAGAACAACCAAATAATATTTTAACACTTTATTTAGCTTAGAAGCTTTTGGATGTTTTTAGTATTGTGTAACAGACTTTAAGCAGATTTTCCTACAGGATTTGAACATTGCTTTTGCTAAGATTATAATCAATTTTTCAGAATTTTCAACTAACTAATTTTTATACTAATGAAGTGCCCAAATACTTTACTACCTTGTCAATCTTCAGGTTATTTTGGTTTATATATATTGGGTCCCAAATTCTCTTTTTCTTTGTGTCTCATTTTAAATGCTCGGTGTTCAAAAGTATCAGATTAATCGTATACTTTCTCACAGAGCACAACATTATGTCTTAGGTAGAGAATATACTAGGAGATTCAATGGAAATACTATTTTAAAATATAAAATGAGTGAAAATATAAAGGGAATGTGATTTTATATTTCCTTCTAATATATAAGGAAAACTTTACTCTAAGGAATGCACAACTGTAACATTTAATCAAAATTAACAAGCAGAAAATACAGAGTGCCCCAACAAAATGTACACAAATTTTAAGAATGGAAAAAGTTTTATTAAACTAAGATAGTGTCTTATTTTCTAAAATTTTTAAGTTTTATTATGCATTCTGCCTTCTGAATAGCCCCTAGGTAGACTGAATGTCAAGGTTCAGTTATCTAAGAATGTTATAGATCTGGAATCTCAACAAGTTTCAATTTAGGCAGAATAAAACATTCAGAATTTTTGTAAGAAACACTGTGGTTGTCAATTTTGAAGGCAGAATTATACCATGTATTAAAACGTATTAAAAGCAAAAAGAGTTGTCA
>NW_007127782.1:0-1231 GCF_000164805.1 Carlito syrichta
TTTCCAGGACTGACAATCAATTTCTTACAGCACTATAAGTGATCAAGTTCATCTCATGCGTGAGAACATATGTAACTCTGTTCTTTGTTTCTGTGATAAATCTCTGAAAATGAGCTTCCTCATATCCATCAAACATTCTTCCAAATCCTTATATCTGTCCTTTTTTATGGCTACATAATATTCCACTGTGCATATACCACATTTATTTTATCCATTTCTGCTTTGATTGGCAACATGGCTGGTACCATGTTTTTTGCAATTGTGATTAGAGCTGCAAAAAACATACGTGTGCGGGTATCTTTTCAGTAAAATGATTTGAGTTCCTCCAGGTATATTCTCTACAGGGAAATTACTGAGTCACATGGTAGGTCAATATCCTGTCCCTTTAGAAACCACTACACTCTTTTACAAAGATATTGCTCTACTTTTCAATCCACATGCTGTGTAGAAGTATGTATTTTTTTCCCAAATCCTTACCAGCCTCTATTATTGTTTGTTTTATTAATGATGGCCAGTCTTACAGGGGGTATGTGGTATTTCATAGTGGTCTCATTTGCATTTCTTTGATCATGAGTGAGGCTGAGCAATTTTCTTGTGTCTTCTGGCTGCCCCTATCTCTTCTTGAAAAGTGTCCAATGATGTATTTTGCACACTTTTCAAAGGGAATGTTTGTCTGATTTTTTTGAGTGTTTGAGTTTCTTGTAGATACTAGATGTTATGCTTTTTTACAGATATATATTTGGAGAATCGTTTTTCCCAATCTGTTGGCTATATCCCTGCTCTTCTGTTGGTTTCTTTTGTTTTGCAGAAGTATATTAATTTGATGAGATCTCACTAGTGTAACTTACTTCTTACGGCATGTGTATTTAGGGTTCTGAAGGGGAATTAGTTGCCGGTTCCAGTTTCCATAATAGTGTCTCCTGTGATTTCTAAGATTATTATAATTTGGTGTTTTACGTTTAGGTCTTTGATTCATTCAGAGTTAATGTGTATGGTGAAAATTAAGGGTTCTTTTGATAAGATTCTTTTGGCTATTCTTGATTGTTTATGGTTTCATATAAATTCTTTTTTTTTTCTTTTTTGAGTTGGAGTATCACTCTGTCGCCTAGAATGCAGTACAGTGGCTGCTCCAGGCCACTGCAGACTCGACCTGCTGGGCTCCGTCGATCCTTCTGCCTCAGCCTTCCAAGTAGCCTGATTTACAGGCATGCCCTACCATGCCAGCTGATTG
>NW_007127783.1:0-796 GCF_000164805.1 Carlito syrichta
AATCCACTAAACGAGGTAGTCTATTTTTTTAAAGCAGTATTTATTCATAGGACAGAGAAATTCTCACACTGGGAGGGGACCTGAGGGGTTGCCCACAATTTAGTGTTTTATTATTATGGTCACCAAATCCTGTTGAAGCTTAGTTATAGCACAACCACATACTATTTTAGCACTTTCTTTTGTGTAGAAAGCTTTGGATGTTTTTTAATATTATGTGAGAGCCTTTGATCCGTTTTTCTAACAGAATTTGACCATCGCTTTAGCTAAGATCATCGTCAATTTTCCAAAATGTTCAATTATCTAAATTTTTTCCTAATGAGGAGCCCAAATGCTTACTACTTTGTAAATCTCCATGTTATTTTGGTTTATGTATATTTGGTCCCAAATTCTATTTTTTTTGTGTATCTAATTTTAAATGCTTGGTGATTAAAAGTATCAGATTAATCGGATACTTTGCTGCAGAGTACCGCATTATGTCTTAGGCAGAGAAAATACTAGGGGATTCAGTGGAAATATACTTTTAAATATATAAATTGTGTCAAAATGAATGCATCGAGATTTTATATTTCCTTCAAATACATAAGGGAAACTATTCTCTAAGAATTGCACATCTGTAACATTTAATCAAAATTAACAAGCAGAAAATACAGAGTGAACCAAGTAAATGTACACAAATTTTCATAATAGGAAAAAGCTGTATTAAATTACGATACTGTTATATTTTCTAATTTTTTTTAAGATTTATTATGTGGTCTGCCTTCTGAATAGCACTTAGGTTCACTGAATCTCAAGGTTC
>NW_007127784.1:0-690 GCF_000164805.1 Carlito syrichta
TTGATCCATTTAGAGTTAATAAGTATGGTGATAGATATGGGTCCTGTTTCAATCTGTTCATGTTGTTAGACTTTTCCCGGCACCATTTACTAAATATGTTCTCCATTAACAAATGGGTCTTGGAGGTTTTTTCCAAGGATGAGTTGGTTGAGAATTTGAGGATTTCATTCTCTGTCCTGATCCATTGGCCTCTGGACTTATTCTTGTACCAATACCAGGCTGTGTTGATAACTGTAAACATATAGTAAAGTTTTGTAGTCTGGAACTACGATAGCTCTTGCTTTGTTTCTTTTTGATAGGATTCTTTTGGCTATTCGTGATTAATTATGGTTTCTTATGGATACTTTATTGCAATTTCCAGGTCTGAGAAGAATGATGTTAACTTAATGGTTATTTCATTGAATATGTAGATTGACATAAAGGCTAATTTTTACATTAAAAGATTTTAGAGACCAGCTCCAACCCAAGGGTTACAGCCTGAGGCGAGAGAATCAGAAGCGGCGAAGGAAGAAGACGTAAGTCAACTTTCTGGGTTGAGTTCAGGACTCTTCCAAAGTTTATTTAATTTTCACATGCTTATTTAGGGGATTTTCAATCCTCAACCTCCTCACATATGTGCCCACAAATTCTTACATTATGTTTTCTTTTACAATTAAACATTTTACAATGATTTATTTGTTCCTCCCTATT
>NW_007127785.1:0-891 GCF_000164805.1 Carlito syrichta
AACAGCAAAAACAGAACAATTAATCCAATTTTTATGAAATTGTAAATTAAGGTCATAGGGAGTTAGAAGAAATAAAACGAGTAAGAGTAGTAGTAAATTTAGTTGCCAATTGAGAGAAGGAGGTTGGAACCAAATGAGCCTGCGAGATAGCCGTGATTTGAGTATGCAGTTGTTGAATATTTAATGTTGAATTAGTGGAGTCCCAAACTCCCATTAAGTGTTTCTGAACATCAGCCCAAGTTATATTTTGGCCATCATAAGGCATTGGGGTGACACAAATCCATTTATATTTGGTATGAAAAGCAGCAGACTTTTGTACTTTAATATGTTGTATCTGACTTCCAATATATATTAATTCAGATTCTAAAGCATTTAATCTATTGATAATGCCTTTATCTATTTGCTCCTGAGTAAATAAGGCTAGACTAACATTCTGAGATAACTCATTCACATGTTATGCAGTGTGTACTTCCTGCACCAAGGCAGTGGCAGAAGCTGCCACAGATCCTATAATGGCAATTAAAGCTGTAATTCCTAAATTAAAGCTGCTACACATCTTTTCAGGCTTTTCAAAAGGGAACTAACCTTATGCAGTGTCTGCAAACCATATTTTTCATACCAAAGAGATGACAAGTGTACAGGAATCATCAAATAAGGTGGCTGCTTAAGAATAACAAAACCTTCATAAAAGGCATTAATGAAACAATTAATTAAAATACACTTAGTACCAGACACCTTATAAACATTGTTATGATACTCAATTTTAACAGTTTTGGACTCATTCCATACTAAAAACACATAAGAGGACTGTAAGCATGCCCTAATGTGGTACTGCTGAGTTTGTCCAACAGGCTTAGACAGGTTGACAGGTTGAAGGGCTGTGAGGGATCG
>NW_007127786.1:0-826 GCF_000164805.1 Carlito syrichta
CCATAGCTGATAGCCTGAAGAGTCCAAATTTAAATGATTAATAACAAATAAAACGTGATTCAGGATGTGGTGAGGAGAGCTATATTTGAACTCCCCTTCTTGTAACTTAATTGATTTTTTAAAGTTTGGTGAGCTCTTTCAACTATGGCTTGACCTTGTGGATTGTAGGGAATTCCTGTGAAATGAGAAATATTAAAATGGGAACAATACTGTTGGAAAGATTTAGATGTATATGCAGGACTGTTATCAGTTTTCAGTTGCTTTGGTATACCTAGTTGTGAGAAACAAAGGAATAAATGTTGTACCACCTCCTTGTAGGCTTCTCCAGTTCTTGCTGAAGCTAAAATAACACGAGAAAATGTATTCACAATCACATGCAAATAAGACAATTTTCCAAAGCTGTGAAAGTGAGTTACATCCATTTGCCATAGCATGTTAGGTCTCAGTCCTCGAGTGTTGACTCCTCCTGGAGATGGAACAAAAGTTTTTTAAATTCTCAGAGGTTAAACTGAATTTAAATTGTTTACAGTCCTCTGGGCTTAAAGGTATAGTAAAGAAACAATTCTGCAAATCAATAACTATAATATTAAAGTTAGTAGGTATAGAAATCCAGGCGGCAATGCTCCATGGCTCCCATAGTAGTGTTAATAGCTCTTAAATCCTGTAAAAGTCTCCATATACCAGATTTTTTCCTAATTACAAAACTAGGAGTGTTTTCAGGGCTAGTGGTTGCCATTCAGGGGGGCTAGTAGAAGCCTCTATATGTCCAGCCTTTAATTGTTGTTAAGCTAGTTTTTTGACTGCCTTAGCTTTTCCAAGGGCATGG
>NW_007127787.1:0-735 GCF_000164805.1 Carlito syrichta
CAAGCCTTTAATCTTAACTCCTTGTATATATAAGTCTTCTAGAGGTCTAGAGTTAGTAACCTCTGAACCCAAAAAGCAACATCACTAGAGTCAAATCCAGAGTTACCTCTATGCAGGTTAGTTAAAGTTTTACCTGTTTTCTGACAAGGCAAGAGCAGCAACTGGGCTATTTTCTGACCTTTATTAAACTGTAGTTTTGCTAGGGGGAGCAACAAGCACCTGGATTTCTTCTGTGTAATTTGAATTTACCACTCCAGAAAAAATGGAAATTCCTTGTAAAGGCAAGAAACTTTTGCCTAATATTATACTCACTATTTCTTCTGGGAGAGGGTCCTTTACTCCCATAGGAATTGGGGTCACCAGAACATCCAGAGTTAATATTGTTGTGGGGGAGGAACACAAGTACAGTCCTGTACTTCCAGGGGTGGCTCGGATGAGTTCTGTGATGGAGCAGAAGGTATGAACAGGTTAATGGTGGCAGATGGGGCCGGAGCTAGCCCCTCTGGAAGTTTCCCTTAGCTGGGGTGGCTTGTTGTTGATTTAAAGGAGTACAATTTTTATGAAATTTAGATAGGCATTCTCTAGCTTAATGAAAGCCTTTTTGGCAATTGGGACTCAAGGTTTTTAGTCGAGTAGACCCAGTAAACAGCGACAGTGTGCCATGTAAGTTAGCCATACCTTGCTTAACCAATCTCTGCTAATGTGTCTGACTTGACCACAGTTAAAGCAAGACTG
>NW_007127788.1:0-760 GCF_000164805.1 Carlito syrichta
GTATATATAAGCCTTCTAGAGGTGAAGAGTTAGTAACCTCCTGAACCCAAAAAGCAACATCATTAGAGTCAAATCCAGAGTTACCTCTATGCAGGTTAGTTAAAGTTTTACCTGTTTTGTGACAAGGCAAGAGCAGCAACTGGGCTATTTTCTGACCTTTATTAAACTGTAGTTTTGCTAGGGGGAGCAACAAGCACCTGGATTTCTTCTTTGTAATCTGAATTTACCACTCCAGGAAAAATGGAAATTCCTTGTAAAGACAAGAAACTTTTGCCTAATATTATACTCACTATTTCTTCTGGGAGAGGGTCCTTTACTCCCGTAGGAATTGGGGTCACCAGAACATCCAGAGTTAATATTGTTGTGGTGGAGGAACACAAGTACAGTCCTGTACTTCCAGGGGTGGCTCGGATGAGTTCTGTGATGGAGCAGAAGGTATGAACAGGTTAATGGTGGCAGGTGGGGCCGGGGCTGGCCCCTCTGGAAGTTTTCCTTAGCTGGGGTGGCTTGTTGTTGATTTAAAGGAGTACAATTTTTATGAAATTTAGATAGGCATTCTCTAGCTTAATGAAAGCCTTTTTGGCAATTGGGACTCAAGGTTTTTAGTCGAGTAGACCCAGTAAACAACGACAGTGTGCCATGTAAGTTAGCCATACCTTGCTTAACCAATCTCTGTTAATGTGTCTGACTTGACCACCGTTAAAGCAAGACTGCAATGAGATATTCTTTTGCTTATTTCTTATATACTTTTACTTGTATT
>NW_007127789.1:0-4390 GCF_000164805.1 Carlito syrichta
GAACTATACTTGACTACTCTTATATCCTATATTTATTTCCTATTCAATTATATTTATCTAATTATTTTTAATCATTATCCTATTTTTATCTACTAAACTATTCTCTCCTATATTATTATACTTATACTCCTAAATCGTTTTACCCTTACAAACTTATATCTACTATGTGTATACTTTCTTAAATTATGTTTAAAAGCAGCTGCCTTCAGGATTGACTTGTCTCAGGTCTCACAAACTTCTTCCTCCATCTTACCCGTCTAAGGTGTTATTTTAGTATAGGGTCTGTTAACCATTAAAAATAGAGAATGGGAAAGTTTTTTATTTTCTTTATACACAATGGTTTTGCTTTTTATAGAGACGAAGGTAACTAAACATTCTCTATTGTCTCTAATGGCTGTGCTTTTGCTGTGTTCCTTATTCATGTCTCAAGCTTCAGTTTCACCAGTACATCATCTTCGCTTATTAGTTAATGCTTCACTAGAAAGGGGTACTTTCTGTCTTATGCACACACTCCTAAAGATCAAAGGGGCCCATCAATGGGATCCATGGGGCTTTGCCTCCGGCACGGCCACTTTAGCTGGAGCCTTGCTCCCAGCCAGCATTTTTCCCATTTTCAGGTAACCCTTACTTTGCCTTCTGTTAGGAGTTGCAGCTCCCGACATCTCCCCCTTTTTTATTTTTTAAAATTGTGAGGTGGATAGCTTCAGAGTTTTGTTGGACAACTGTTCTCAATCTTCAGATAATGACTGGTAGGATAAACAGCAAAAACAGAACAATTAATCCAATTTTTATGAAATTGTAAATTAAGGTTCATAGGGAGTTAGAAGAAATAAAACGAGTAAGAGTAGTAGTACATTTAGTTGCCAATTGAGAGAAGGAGGTTGGAACCAAATGAGCCTGCGAGATAGCCGTGATTTGAGTATGCAGTTGTTGAATATTTAATGTTGAATTAGTGGAGTCCCAAACTCCCATTAAGTGTTTCTGAACATCAGCCCAAGTTATATTTTGGCCATCATAAGGCATTGGGGTGACACAAATCCATTTATATTTGGTATGACAAGCAGCAGACTTTTGTACTTTAATATGTTGTATCTGACTTCCAATATATATTAATTCAGATTCTAAAGCATTTAATCTATTGATAATGCCTTTATCTATTTGCTCCTGAGTAAATAAGGCTAGACTAACATTCTGAGATAATTCATTCACATGTTATGCAGTGTGTACTTCCTGCACCAAGGCAGTGGCAGAAGCTGCCACAGATCCTATAATGGCAATTAAAGCTGTAATTCCTAAATTAAAGCTGCTACACATCTTTTCAGGCTTTTCAAAAGGGAACTAACCTTATGCAGTGTCTGCAAATCATATTTTTCATACCAAAGAGATGACAAGTGTACAGGAATCATCAAATAAGGTGGCTGCTTAAGAATAACAAAACCTTCATAAAAGGCATTAATGAAACAATTAATTAAAATACACTTAGTACAAGACACCTTATAAACATTGTTATGATACTCAATTTTAACAGTTTTTGGACTCATTCCATACTAAAAACACATAAGAGGACTGTAAGTATGCCCTAATGTGGTACTGCTGAGTTTGTCCATCAGGCTTAGACAGGTTGACAGGTTGAAGGGCTGTGAGGGATCTCCACAAATGAGCCTGAATGGCCTGTCTGATTCCAATTTAAAATGAAAGTATTGGGGGTACCCATCCATAGGAGTGCCTTTTAGCTGCTGCAAGTGTAGAGCCATTAAAATCCCAGTCACTAATATATAGTTTTTCACCGGGCACACGATAGTCCACCTTAGAGTTATAAGCACAGTCTCTTCATTTCGGGAAGCCAACATCTCACCAGACGAGTGACCAGTCATTTTCGGTATCATTGGAGGGGCAAGCAGGTACACTGAGAGACAATGAAGCTTTTAGTCACACGGCTAGGGGCGGTTCCTCCAGGCATTAACATCTACCAGTCACCAACTGTCCTTGTTATTGTCCTGATAAGGACTTTCTGTACTCAGAGACTTAAAGGTGGACATTCAGCAAGAAGCCTGGTAATTATTAAAAGCAGAATTATTATTAAAAAAAATAGGGAGGGAGTTGGAATGCCCTTCATAAAAAAGAATTACGATTAGTAACATATTTGACTTGAGCACGAAATAATGCAGGGCCTTCCCTTTTCCTGTAAGGAGAACCTTTCATTTTATGAGAAGTTTTATACTTCCTTCTGGATTTCAATGTCCAGCCATAGCTGAATAGCCTGAAGAGTCCAAATTTAAATGATTAATAACAAATAAAACGTGATTCAGGATGTGGTGAGGAGAGCTATATTTGAACTCCCCTTCTTGTAACTTAATTGATTTTTTAAAGTTTGGTGAGCTCTTTCAACTATGGCTTTACCTTGTGGATTGTAGGGAATTCCTGTGAAATGAGAAATATTAAAATGGGAACAATACTGTTGGAAAGATTTAGATGTATATGCAGGACTGTTATCAGTTTTCAGTTGCTTTGGTATACCTAGTTGTGAGAAACAAAGGAATAAATGTTGTACCACCTCCTTGTAGGCTTCTCCAGTTCTTGCTGAA
This sequence comes from Carlito syrichta, assembly GCF_000164805.1. NCBI lineage: Eukaryota > Metazoa > Chordata > Mammalia > Primates > Tarsiidae > Carlito > Carlito syrichta. The sequence goes on from NW_007127789.1 coordinate 2,586, forward strand.
GCTAAAATAACATGAGAAAATGTATTCACAATCACATGCAAATAAGACAATTTTCCAAAGCTGTGAAAGTGAGTTACATCCATTTGCCATAGCATGTTAGGTCTCAGTCCTCGAGTGTTGACTCCTCCTGGAGATGGAACAAAAGTTTTTTAAATTCTCAGAGGTTAAACTGAATTTAAATTGTTTACAGTCCTCTGGGCTTAAAGGTATAGTAAAGAAACAATTCTGCAAATCAATAACTATAATATTAAAGTTAGTAGGTATAGAAATCCAGGCGACAACGCTCCATGGCTCCCATAGTAGTTTAATAGCTCTTAAATCCTGTAAAAGTCTCCATATACCAGATTTTTTCTTAATTACAAAACTAGGAGTGTTTTCAGGGCTAGTGGTTGCCATTCAGGGGGGCTAGTAGAAGCCTCTATATGTCCAGCCTTTAATTGTTGTTAAGCTAGTTTTTTGACTGCCTTAGCTTTTCCAAGGGCATGGGCCATTGTTCCACGCAAACTGGTTTGTCAGCTTTCCAGGTAATAGGGTCTTGGGAACAATGGATAAATTTGAATAGCCAATGCCAGCTCGATTTGTGTTTTCATTTACTTGAACATGTTCCTGCATTCCCTGTCCATCTTTGTTAAGTTCCTTAAAGGGATCATAGCCCATCTACAGCATTTGTGCTGAAGCTTTATCATTAGGGCTATATCAATAATATCTCTTCCCCATAATGTAAAGGGGATAGATGGAATAACGTATGGGCAAAAAGTTTCTGAAGTCTCATGTGTCCAATTTAAATTTTTAGAGCTATTGGCTACTGAGGGTACTCGACCAATGCCTATGAGTCCTGAAGGAGCTATCTGAGTAGACCAGGAAGCAGGACAATTTTCCTGGCAATACAGGAAACGTCAGTTCCAGTGTCCAACAAGCCTTTAATCTTAACTCCTTGTATATATAAGTCTTCTAGAGGTCTAGAGTTAGTAACTTCTGAACCCAAAAAGCAACATCACTAGAGTCAAATCCAGAGTTACCTCTATGCAGGTTAGTTAAAGTTTTACCTGTTTTCTGACAAGGCAAGAGCAGCAACTGGGCTATTTTCTGACCTTTATTAAACTGTAGTTTTGCTAGGGGGAGCAACAAGCACCTGGATTTCTTCTGTGTAATTTGAATTTACCACTCCAGGAGAAATGGAAATTCCTTGTAAAGGCAAGAAACTTTTGCCTAATATTATACTCACTATTTCTTCTGGGAGAGGGTCCTTTACTCCCATAGGAATTGGGGTCACCAGAACATCCAGAGTTAATATTGTTGTGGGGGAGGAACACAAGTACAGTCCTGTACTTCCAGGGGTGGCTCGGATGAGTTCTGTGATGGAGCAGAAGGTATGAACAGGTTAATGGTGGCAGATGGGGCCGGAGCTAGCCCCTCTGGAAGTTTCCCTTAGCTGGGGTGGCTTGTTGTTGATTTAAAGGAGTACAATTTTTATGAAATTTAGATAGGCATTCTCTAGCTTAATGAAAGCCTTTTTGGCAATTGGGACTCAAGGTTTTTAGTCGAGTAGACCCAGTAAACAGCGACAGTGTGCCATGTAAGTTAGCCATACCTTGCTTAACCAATCTCTGCTAATGTGTCTGACTTGACCACAGTTAAAGCAAGACTGCAATGAGATATTCTTTTGTTTATTTCTTATATACTTTTACTTGTATTACTTATATATTGTTTATGTATTACTTATATTATTTGTTACTTATATATTGTTTATATTGCTTATATATATTGCTTATATTGTTTATATATATTGCTTATATTGCTTATAG
>NW_007127790.1:0-782 GCF_000164805.1 Carlito syrichta
TTCTCCAAGCCGTAGAAGCACAGTGGCTTATTTGAGTATACACTTTTCTAGGGAAAACTACTTGAGCATTGTATATGGCATACTGCCCAGTACCTGTCAGCATATCTTTATCAATAACAAATGTATCTGGTGGCCAATTTTGATTTTTTGCCATCTGAATTTGCACCTGATCTTCATACTCCGTTCTCCAAAGTAAATACTCTCCTCCAGATAAGCAGGTTTTAGCCAATTGTTGCCAATTAGAAGGAACCATCCATTGCACCCCTAATCCCTCTATTAAAGAGAGAGTGTAGGGGGCACGGTAGGCCCATAATCATGACAAGGTGTTTTAGTCTCCTTGAGTAATTTAAAAGGCAAAACTTCTCATCGTGGGTTCTCAAATTCAAAAGAAACAAGGAAGCAATGTAACAACTCCCCCTGTTCATGAGCCTGCTGCAAAGCTCCTCTAAACCCTGGCTTATACTTTCTTACCTTATTTTCTGGAGGCATAAGGGAAAACAGAAGAGCAGTAGGCAAAGTAAGGGGAGGCCAATCAGGATTGTGATACTTGGCAGCCTCCTTATTTAAATCTGTTTCATCCTCAGGGGAATGTTGATCATCAGAGCCATAAGCGGGGGGTTCCTCTTTCTCCCTTTCCTCAGAGTCAGATTGTCCTTCCTCTTGGGTTAGCATAATTTTAGAAACTCTAGAAGAAGTTCTACTGAGCAACGGAGTGGCAGACTCAGTTTGAGAAAAAGTACTGTAACAAGGATTAGTCATAAGAGCTTGTCTTAGTATATTCC
>NW_007127791.1:0-798 GCF_000164805.1 Carlito syrichta
CATACTGCCCAGTACCTGTCAGCATATCTTTATCAATAACAAATGTATCTGGTGGCCAATTTTGATGTTTGCCATCTGAATTTGCACCTGATCTTCATACTCCGTTCTCCAAAGTAAATACTCTCCTCCAGATAAGCAGGTTTTAGCCAATTGTTGCCAATTAGAAGGAACCATCCATTGCACCCCTAATCCCTCTATTAAAGAGAGAGTGTAGGGGGCACGGTAGGCCCATAATCATGACAAGCTGTTTTAATCTCCTTGAGTAATTTAAAAGACAAAACTTCCCATCGTGGGTTCTCAAATTCAAAAGAAACAGGGAAGCAATGTAACAACTCCCCCTGTTCATGAGCCTGCTGCAAAGCTCCTCTAAACCCAGGCTTATACTTTCTTACCTTTTTTTCTGGAGGCATAAGGGAAAACATAGGAGCAGTAGGCAAAGTAAGGGGAGGCCAATCAGGATTGTGATAATTAGCAGCCTCCTCATTTAAATCTATTTCATCCTCAGGGGAATGTTGATCATCAGAGCCATAAGCGGGGGGTTCCTCTTTCTCCCTTTCCTCAGAGTCAGATTGCCCTTCCTCTTGGGTTAGCATAATTTTAGAAGCTCTAGAAGAAGTTCTACTGAGCAACGGAGTGGCAGACTCAGTTTGAGAAAATGTACCGTAACAAGGATTAGCCATAAGAGCTTGTCTTAGTATATTCCACAGAGAATAAGCGTCCTCAGGCATTTGAGTTCCCCCGTTGGTAGTATACCATTTCTTAATATTTTTTCCAACCTGATCCCAAGTTTCCAAATCC
>NW_007127792.1:0-768 GCF_000164805.1 Carlito syrichta
CTGCCTATTCTATCCCCCCCATTATGTTAAAACCAATAGATATGAATGAAACAGCTTTTGCTAAAAGTTATTAACTGTAACCTTTTAACCCTTACCTCTTTTACATCATATTTCTAACTAAATTCTTACATGTAACTTAGCAGCAACACATTGGCGTTTACATTTATAACTAATTTTATTATTTCTTAATTATTTCCTTGAAACTTTCCTATTATGTATCTATCTTTATTCTTATTTTGCTTATATGAATCATAATCTAATAATACTTAACAACCTTTATATGAATTATACTTGACTACTCATATCCTATATTTATTTCCTATTTAATTATATTTTATCTAATTATTTTTAATCATTATCCTATTTTTATCTACTAAACTATTCTCTCCTATATTATTATACTTATACTACTAAATCGTTTTACCCTTACAAACTTATATCTACTATGTGTATACTTTCTTAAATTATGTTTAAAAGCAGCTGCCTTCAGGATTGACTTGTCTCAGGTCTCACAAACTTCTTCCTCCATCTTACCCGTCTAAGGTGTTATTTTAGTACAGGGTCTGTTAACCATTAAAAATAGAGAATGGGAAAGTTTTTTATTTTCTTTATACACAATGGTTTTGCTTTTTATAGAGACGAAGGTAACTAAACATTCTCTATTGTCTCTAATGGCTGTGCTTTTGCTGTGTTCCTTATTCATGTCTCAAGCTTCAGTTTCACCAGTACATCATCTTCGCTTATTAGTTATTGCTTCACTAGAAAGGG
>NW_007127793.1:0-316 GCF_000164805.1 Carlito syrichta
GGCCTATGAACTTATTCTTGTAACAATACCAGGCTCTGTTGATTACTGTAAACGTATAGTAAAGTTTAAAGCCTTGAACAGTGATAACTCCTGCTTTTTTAATCACCAAGCTTTTAAAATGAGGCACACAGAAAAAAGAGAATATGGGGTCCAATATATATAAAGCAAAATAACATGGTGATTCACTAAGTAGTAAGTATTTGGGCTCTGCATTAGTATAAAAATTAAGATAATTGAAAATTCTTCAAAATTGATAATGGTCTTAGCAAAAGAAATGTTCAAATCCTGTACAAAAAGTTAATCAAAGGCTGTTACA
>NW_007127794.1:0-987 GCF_000164805.1 Carlito syrichta
GAAAAAATATCAGTACCCAGATAATTGTGATTTTGAATCAAGTAGGGTACTTGACTGAGATAGGAGCCAGTCAGTAATTTGATGTCTCATCTAAGTAGCCAGTCAGTAATTTCATGGCTCATCCTGGTGAAAGGTTTGGAATGAGTGTTGATGGTCCTTTATCCACATGTACCAGAAAGGTGCCAAAAATAACGGAAAACAGGCTATTAACCTAGTCCTGCATTGAGTTTGTATTTTCATTCTTACCATTTTAATCTGGCAGGGTTTGAGCATTTGGAGACTTATGGAGATAATATTATAAAACACACCAAAATACATCACATATTCTTACATTCTATGGCCAGCTGCTTTGAAAATTCACCTCAGAGTGGATAGAGGTTAGCCACATTGAACTACGTGGTATCTTGCAATTCTTAGGTTTTGTGAATGGACCAGAAACATCTGGGCATATATGTGCTTTTCATCAAGTGACCATGCCATTCTGTGAGAAAATGAACCTATCACACTCCACGATAGCAAAATCATGGAACCGAATCATCAGCATATCTTTGTTAGACTGAATAAAGAACATGTGGGACAGGCCTCAGTGTGTCATTGTGTAATCCCAGCTCTTTGAAGGCCAAGGGAATTGAATTGTTGGTGCTTGCAGGTTTGAGATCAGCCCAGGCACGTGGTGAGAGCTTGACTCCAAAATAAATTAGAAATTAGCTGGGTGTGGTAGCGTGTGCCTGTAACCCTGGCTACTTGGAAGGTTGAGGCAATAGTTTCACCAGAGCCCAGGTGGTTGATGCTGAGATGGTCCTGAGTGTGCCAGTGCACTCCAGCTTGGGGACCGAATGGGAGCACAACTCAATAAAAAAAAGTGGTATATATTCTTGATGGAATACTAGACCCTCAATGCAAAAGAAGATCAAAATTATGTCATTTTCAACAATATCTATGCAGCTGGAGAACCTCATTTTAAATGAAATGTTACAGAAACAAAAA
>NW_007127795.1:0-4696 GCF_000164805.1 Carlito syrichta
TTCAGTGCTAATGTTCATCTTACGTAACAGCAAATAGTCTGTAAAAGATCTTGAACTATGTATTGCGATTTAGCATTTGAATTTCCTTATTCCTTCTGCCTGTCTTGAAATCCAGCTAAATTTCCTTCCTTGCATCACTAAACATTATCCTGCTAGTGTCTTTACTCAAATTTATGAGTTTTGCAGTAGTTTTAGGCAATATTTTATTTCCAATAGGCTGTTGGCTATTCAGGATATAGTAACTAGTCAAAAACTTGAGTGTTCATCCTGGTGAAAGATTTGGAATGAGTGTTGATTGTCCTTAATCCAGATGTATCAGAAAGGCCCCCAAAACAAAAGATTTCAGGCTATTAACCTAGTCCTGTATTGTGTTTGTATTTTCATTCTTACCACTTTAATCTGGCAGGATTTGAGTGTTTGGGGGCTTATGTAGATAATAATATACAATCCACTAAAATACATCTCCAATTCTTATATGCTTTGGCCAGCTGCTTAAAAAAATCACCTCAGAGTGGATAGAGCGTAGCCACATTGAGCTACATGATATCTCACAATAGTTCGAATCTGTGAATGGAGCAGAAACATCTGGACATCTCTATGCTTTTACAAAAAGTGACCGTGGCATTCTGTGAACAAACCAACCTATCACCATTCACTATAGCGTAACCATGTAACCGACACACAAGCACATCTTTGGTAGTATGAATAAAGAGTATGTGAGATGGGGATCAGTGGCTCACCCTGAAATCCCAGCACATTGAGAGGCCAAGGGAAGGGATTCTCTGAGCTTGCGGGTTTGAGACCAGCCCAGGGAACTTGGTGAGACCTCACCTCCAAATATGTAAGAAATTAGCCGGTTGTGGTAGCGTGCACCTGTAGCACTGGCTAATTGGAAGGCTGAGGCAGAAGTATCACCGGAGCCCAATCAATCAATTCTGGGATGGCTGTGAATGTGTCACTGCAGTCAGGCCTGGAGGACCGAGTGTGACCGCAGCTCAAAAAAAATGTGGTGTATACTCATGATGGAATACTAGACCCTCATTGAAGAAGAAGATCAAAATGTTGTCATTTTCAACAATATTTATGCAGCTGGAGACCCTCATTTTAAATGAATTGTTACAGAACAAAAAATTAAATACTGCATGTTGTCACTCACAAGTGGGTCCTAAACACTGGGCACAAGAATGGGGACAACAGACACTGGGAACTGATTTAAGCAGAGAGGGCGAAAGGGAGAAAAGGGACACAAACTACCTACTGGATATCATGATCTCTTCTGTGGTTAGTGGGCTCTTCAGAAGAACAAATATTGCCTTCATGCAAGAAAGCTTTGTAAGTACTCTACTCATGTACCCCATGATTCTAAAGTTAAAAAGTACCAAGAAAAGAAAACTCAACATGTAGGATTCACAAAGAGGTCAGATTTGAGACCTTAAAACCCAGTCTCATTAATTTTCCAAGATATAAACACTGCAAGTTATTCCCTCAGAATGCTGCAATTTATGCCCTTAGATCACTGTGGCACAAAGGTTAAGCAACAATCCTAAGAGAGCCATAAATACCAAAATATTTGTAAATTAAGCAATAGGTACCTGTTTGGGTGGCATTCCTAGGGTACACCTTTTTGTTTAGCCTGAACCTCTTCATCCTATACCAGTTAGAGTGAAGTGGGTCTCTCAAAGGTTCCTGGATGGGAATTCCATTTCAGACCTCTCTGTGGTAGAAATCTATGAGCCAAGAATAATAAGAGAGTCATACAATTGCAAAATAATTTAAATAATTATTTAATTTAAATTAAGCCCTTCAGTGACTTATTGGGTGTCATTCATATGGTATGCTCTGGTCACTGATGTGTCCTGACAAAATTATGTTCTCTCAGGGAACCCCAATGTTTCTTCGGAATAGAAACCTAAATCAACTTACATACACTAAGCTCAGTGCTTCTTTGTCTCAGTCAGTAAGAAATTTCAGTTTGGGCTCTGTGGTTCAACCTGTAATCCCACGCCTTTGCGAGGCTGAGTTGAGTGGACTGCTTGAGCCCGCGGGTTTGCGACCCACCTGGGGAACTTGGCGAGACCCTCATCTCTACAGTAAACCCAAAATTAGCAGGATGTGGTAACGCACACCTGTTATTCTAGCTACTTGGAAGGCTGAGGGGGATGTATCACCGGAGCCCAGCAGATCAAGTTTGGGGCAGCCCTGTAAAAATATCTAAAATAAAAAATATTATGTTCAAAGTAGGAACCTCCAGAAAGTAAAGCAACAATATGTAGGCAAATAGAATAAAACTACATCACAGAAGTCAATGAAATTAGTCACAGAAATCTTTAGAAAAATCAGCAAAATGAAAAGTTGATATTCTGAGGAGCTGATTACAATTAATAAGCCTCTATGCAGTCTATGAAAGGGAACAAAAAACACAACAGAAATACTAATACCAGAAATAAAATTGGGCTCATTGCTGAACTGATGGGAATTAAAAGGACAGTAAAGAAATTCTATGAACAACGCTAAGCCTACATTTAATACGACAGGTGAAGTGTATAAATTACTTGAAAGACATAAACTCACTAAGGTCACTTGAGAGAATAGATCATCTGAAACAGTCTGCCTATTAAAGAAGTTAAAATAACATTAAGAACATTCAACCCCCCAATCGAGTTTATTTTATAAAATTGACTGAATTTATAAGGATTACAAAATAATTTCACAATATGACTCAAAATTTTTTCTCTTAAGTATGTACCCAGTTGGGAGGAAAAGTTATGTTTATACAAATCATTCAAAGGTATACTTACAGAAGCATTATCTATAATCACCAAGACTAAACACAAGCTAGATGTCCATCAAGAGGTGATGGAGGAACATTAATTCATACAGTGCAATATTATTCTGTGAGTGGAAGAAGTTAGCTATCAAAGCATGGAAAGCATATGATTGATCATTAAATATATATGAATTAGTGAAATAATTTCATTTTAAAAGGACACCTAAGATGACTCCAAGTATATGACATTCTGGGAAAGGCAAACAGACAGTAAAATATCAATATTTCCCAAGTTTTCAGCAGGAAGAGGAGAGAGATTAATAAGTGAAGAAGAGATTGTTAGAGCAGTGAAAGTATCCTCTATGAAATTATGATAGTAAATATAACATGGAAAATATTCCATAATCTCTAGATATACACAAGAGAAAGAATAATAAGTATTTAAATAACATATTTCAGGCAATAATGTATCAATATTTGCTTATTATTCTCAGCAATCATATCAGTGATGGGAGATATGAGTAATTGTGTGCTCAGTGATCTCTTACCGAAACAAAGAACAGAGGACCATATATTCTCACTCATAAGTGGACCTTGAATGATTACAATACTATAAGAAAGGGATTGGCAGTAGTGGGCATCTGTCACGAGGTGGGGGTGTGATTGGCAGTTGAGGGAAACTGCTAAGGAAGGGGAGGGCATACCTCATTAACAAGGGTACCTGCAAAATCAATGTTAATATACACAACCCTGAATTGTACCCCACATCTTTATAATAGATATAAACAAATAAATATATGTTTAAAAGACTGAAACATAATCATCACTGTGGGCTACTGAGGTTTGGGTGAGAGGATACAAATGTATTAGAACTTTGTGTATTTTATGCTGAGTTATGTCAATCTAAATTCTCTGCTTCAAACAGTATATGAATTGAAAATAATAATATAGAACCACTGATTCAGGGAGATCTTTTTACACTAAAGTTCAACAATCTTGTAATGTCAATACGTTAGGCTTGAAGCATTGTCTACCATTAAATGTGAGCAAAAATTGATTTTTAATGCATTTTAAGTGTTCTCACTGCAGCTGTACTTATTGACTGGGCAAATTAAAATTGTGGCGTGTTAAAAATTATGGCTGTTCAAGGTCCATTATATGAGTGAGAACATGTGATATTCTGATCTTTGTTTCTGTGAGAGGTCACTCAGTATTATAGACTCTAGTTCCATCCAGGTTGCTCACTCATATAATGGACCTTGAACATCCAATGTAATACTATAAGAAAATGACTGACGGTACTGGGAAACTATGGGGGGGATGGGATTAACAGTAGCAAATATCTGTCTGGGGCTGGGAAAACACCTCTTATCAACAGGGTGTCTGAATGAAACGTAATTGTACACCTAACCCTTAACTGTACCCCACAAAACCATAATAAAAAATACTGGTTAATTATTAAAAAAAAAAAGAAAAGAAATTAAACTTTTATGAAAAAGTAGTTGGTAGTTTTTCAGAATTCATGATTATATAGATTTTTTAAATATATATGCTTTTAGGCAAATGCCAAACAAGTTATCAGAATTATGAATTAATATACAGCATATTAGAAACAAAGAACTAGTTTAATTTGTACAAGGAATGAAAAGATCTTCAAGTTCTTGTAGCCTGTGTAAATGGCATATGAAAAAAAATTAAAGTAATTTTGACTTTTGTTTAGGATTAAGACTAGAATAAAATTCAAATATCTATGTTTTTTGAATCGTTATTATTGCAAGGCAAGTAACATGTTTATTGGGAAACTGTTGTATCTCAGACTCATTTTACTTTGCAAGCATTTAGCAGTAAATGTTCTATTTTCCACAATAAAAATGTTCTGAGGAAAGAGAAAAAAAAAATTATGGCTTAGCCACTTCATGATTTCTCCTA
>NW_007127796.1:0-5499 GCF_000164805.1 Carlito syrichta
GAATTGTTACAGAACAAAAAATTAAATACTGCATGTTGTCACTCATAAGTGTGTCCTAAACACTGGGCACAAGAATGGGGACAACAGACACTGGGAACTGATTTAAGTAGAGAGGGCAAAAGGGAGAAAAGGGACACAAACTACCTACTGGATATCATGATCTCTTCTGTGGTTAGGGGGCTCTTCAGAAGAACAAATATTGCCTTCATGCAAGAAAACTTTGTAAGTACTCTACTCATGTACCCCATGATTCTAAATATAAAAATTACCAATTAAAGAAAACTCAACATGTAGGATTCACAAAGAGGTCGGATTTGAGACCTTAAAACCCAGTCTCATTAATTTTCCAAGATAGAAACACTGAAAGATATTCCCTCAGATCACTGTGACACATAGCTGTAAGCAACCATCTTAAGAGAGCCAAATATAGCAAAATGTTTGCAAATTAATCAATAGGTGCCTCATTGGGTGGCATTCGTAGGGCACACCTTGTAGTTTTGAATGAGCCTCTTATTTTCCACCTCAGAGAGTGAAGTGGAAACTTCAAGTGTTCCTTCACAGAATATCGTGTCCACAAAGTATTGTGATATAAAATTATAAGCTAACAAGTGTGATATAGCCTTAAAATGCCAAAATAATTTCAAATAAGCACTTCAGGGACTTATTTGCTGTCATTCATACAGTACACTCTGGTCACAGATGTGTCCCTATCAAAGAATTTTCTGCCATGAGACTCCCAATTTTCCTTCTGAATAGAAGTCTAGAGTAGCTTCTACACACGAGAGCCAACTGCTTCTTTTTCTCAGCTTTCAAGAAATTTCAGGGTACATACCTGGTTCCTCTGCCCAGAATCGCTTCTGTAATTATGTAAAAAAACACAGTGTAAAGATAGATTATGCCGTGCAATGCTCAGATATCTAATATTTTATTGATAACTTAAAAGACCCTTGGCTGAGTCAAAATTAAAAGACCCTAAAATTAAGAAGAGGTTAAAGTTGTGAAAAAGATAAACATTTTCTGGAGAATTTCCCTTTGGCAGAGATAAATGAAAATTTTACAATTCCGAAATCATAGATTAAAATAGATGCCAAAAGAAATGCCTGTACATTATAATTTATTATGTATGCTATTATTTAAAAATGTCTAAGTGTATCAAGTGTGTGTTAGTAAGAAAGGGCCATTCAGTATCACAGCACTAAGATATTTATATGTGTCATACATAATTTACTTTGTTGAATATTTATATCCAAATTTGATTGATAAGGAACGAATTCAGACAAATTACATTTCTCCACATGAAAATGAAAGGTGATCTTACCAGGGCAGAAAGAAATGATGATACGCAGTTGTCTTCATCCACATACTTCATGCAGGCTAGAATAATACAGAGAAAAATCAGTACCCAGATAATTAGTGATTTTGAATCAATTAGGGTGCTTTGATTGAGGTAGTGGCCAGTCAGTAATTTGATGGCTCATCTAACTAGCAAGTCAGTAATTTGATGGCTCATGATGGTGAAAGGTTTGGAATGAGTTTTCATGGCCCTTTATCCAGATGTACCAGAAAGGTGTCAAAAATAATTTAAATCAAGCTATTAACCTATGACTGCATTCAGTTTATATTTTCATTCTTACCATTTTTATCTGGCAGGTTTGAGCATTTGGGGCCTTATGGAGATAATATTATGAAATACACCAAAATACGTCACCTATTCTTACATTCTATGGCCAGCTGTTTGAATCTTCACCTCAGAATGGATAGACGTTAGCCACATCGAACTACGTGATATCTCACAATACTTAGATTTTGTGAATGGACCAGAAACATCGGGGCATATATGTGTTTTTCATCAAGTGACCATGCCATTCTGTGAGAAAATGAACCTATCACACTTCACGATAACAAAATCATGGAACCGAACCCCCAGCATATCTTTGGTAGATTGAATGAAGAACATGTGGGACAGGGCTCAGTATGTCATCCTGTAATCCCAGCACTTTGGAATGCCAACGGAGTTGGATTGCCTATGCTTGCAGGTTTGAGTTCAAACCAGGGACGTGGTGAGAGCTCAACTCCAAAATAAATTAGAAATTAGCTGGGTGTGGTAGCGTGTGCCTGTAGCACTAGATACTTGAAGGCTGAGGCAGAAGTGTCACCGGAGCCCAGGCGGTTGATGCTGAGATGGCCCTGAGTGTGCCAGTACCCTCCAGCTTGGGGACTGAACGGGACCACAACGCAATAAAAAAAAGCGGTATATATGCTTGATGGAATACTAGACCCTCAATGTAAAAGAAGATCAAAGTTATGTCATTTTCAACAATATTTATGCACCTGGAGACCTCATTTTAAATGAATTGTTACAGAAACAAAAAAACTAAATACTGCATGTTCTCACTCACAAGTGTGTCCTAAACACTGGGCACAAGAATGGAGACAAAAGAGACTGAGAACTGATTTAAGCAGAGAGGGAGAAAGAGACATATGTACACAAAACTACACACTGGATACCATGATCATTTCTGTGATTGGGTGGGCTGTTCGAGGGGAAAATCTTGCCTTCCTGCCAGAAACTGTGTAAGTAATCCTCACATGTATGCCATGATTCTAAAGTTATAACATACCCAGAAAAGAAAACTTAACACGGAGGATTCACAGAGGCATCATGTTCGAGACCTTAAAGCCCAGTCTCTTTAAAATTTAAAGAAAGAAAATGCTGCAAGTTATGCCCTTAGATCACTGTGGCACAAAGCTTAAGCAACAATCTTAAGAGAGGCATAAATACCAAAATATTTGTAAATTAAGCAATAGATACCTGTTTGGGTGGCATTCCTAGGGTACACCTTTTTGTTTACCCTGAGCCTCTTCATGCTAAACCACTTAGAGTGAAGTGGGTCTGTTAAGGGTTCCTGGATGGGACATCCTCTCCAAACCTCTCTGTGGTATAAATCTATAAGCCAAGAATAATAAGAGAGCCATACAATTGCAAAACAATTTAAATTAAGCACTTCAGTTACTTATTGCATGACATTCATATGGTACTCTCCGGACACAGATGTGTCCTTACAAAATGACTTTCTCTGGGGAACCCCAATGTTCCTTCCGAATAGAAACCTAAATCATCTGACATACACTAAAGCCTGTGCTTCTTTGTCTCAGCCAGTAAGAGATTTCAGCTTGGGCTCGGTGGCACCTCCTGTAATCACGCGCCTTTGGGAGTCTGAGGTGAGTGGATTGCCTGAGCCCGCAGATTCGCGACCCACCTGGGGAACTTGGAGAGGCCTCATCTCTACAATAAACCCAAAATTAGCAGAGCGTGGTAGTGCTCGCCTGTAATTTTAGCTACTTGGAAGGCCTACGGGGATGTATCGCCGGAGAACAACAGGTCGAAGTTGGGGTGGCCGGAAGCGGCCACTGCACTCCAGTCTGGGCGACAGAGTGAGACTACAACTCAAAAAAAGAAAAACAGAATTTTGAGGGTACATACCACTATCCTCCGCACTGGGTGGCATCTGCAATAATGTAAAAGAAGAGTGTAAAGAGTAGATTAAACTGTCAAATGCACAAGTATCTTTCATTGATGACTTCAAAAACCATTTGTTGAGTCCAAGTTAAAAGTCCTCAGCCGGGCTCGGTGGCTCAGCCTGTATTCCCACGTCTTTGGGAGGCTGAGGTGAGTGGATTGCCTGAGCCTGCGGTTCGAGACCCGCCTGGGCAGTGAGACCTCATCTCTACAATAAATCAAAAAATCAGCTGGGTGTGGTAGCGCATGCCTGTAATTCCGGCTACTCGGAAGGCTGAGGCAGAAGGATCGCCGGAGCCCAGCAGGTCGAGGCTGTGGTGGCCGGAAGCGGCCACTGCACTCCAGTCTGGGCGACAGAGTGAGACTCCAACTCAAATAAATAAATAATTAAATAAATAAATAAAATAAAAGTCCTTAAAATTAGGAAGAGATAAAACTTGTGAAAAAAGATAGATATTTTCTACACAACTTCCCTTTACCAGCGACTTAAGTGAAAAATTCACAATTCCTAATTCATGGGTAAAATTAGATGCTAAAGGAAATGCCTGCACATTAAAAATTATAGTGAATGCTATCATTTAAAAATGTCTAACTGTGTAAAGTATGAGTTAGTAAGAAAGGGCCACTCAGTACAACAGCACTAAGAGAATTCTATGTGTCATACCTAATGTACATTTTTGGACTTTTGTATCTAAACTTGTTTGACAAGGGCCAAATTCAGAAAAATTACCATATTCCTCGTGAAAATGTAAGGTGGACTTACCTGGGGAGTACGCGATTCTGATTCACAGGAGGTTTCCTCCACATTCTCCTCGCCGACTAGGAAAATTCAGAGAAAATATTAGTACCCAGATAATTGCTGATTTTGAATCAATTAGGGTGCCTTGAGATAGTATATGAAGGAGGTTGATTAAAAAGTACGGTCTTAAGTTACTAGGGCATCCTGCTGAATAAAAGACAGATGGCAAAGGAGAAGTGTAGAGATTAAATGATACAGATACTTTAACTTAGTGCTAATGTTCATCTTACGTAACAGCAAATAGTCTGTAAAAGATCTTGAACTATGTATTGCGATTTAGCATTTGAATTTCCTTATTCCTTCTGCCTGTCTTGAAATCCAGCTAAATTTCCTTCCTTGCATCACTAAACATTATCCTGCTAGTGTCTTTACTCAAATTTATGAGTTTTGCAGTAGTTTTAGGCAATATTTTATTTCCAATAGGCTGTTGGCTATTCAGGATATAGTAACTAGTCAAAAACTTGAGTGTTCATCCTGGTGAAAGATTTGGAATGAGTGTTGATTGTCCTTAATCCAGATGTATCAGAAAGGCCCCCAAAACAAAAGATTTCAGGCTATTAACCTAGTCCTGCATTGTGTTTGTATTTTCATTCTTACCACTTTAATCTGGCAGGATTTGAGTGTTTGGGGGCTTATGTAGATAATAATATACAATCCACTAAAATACATCTCCAATTCTTATATGCTTTGGCCAGCTGCTTAAAAAAATCACCTCAGAGTGGATAGAGCGTAGCCACATTGAGCTACATGATATCTCACAATAGTTCGAATCTGTGAATGGAGCAGAAACATCTGGACATCTCTATGCTTTTACAAAAAGTGACCGTGGCATTCTGTGAACAAACCAACCTATCACCATTCACTATAGCGTAACCATGTAACTGACACACAAGCACATCTTTGGTAGTATGAATAAAGAGTATGTGAGACGGGGATCAGTGGCTCACCCTGAAATCCCAGCACATTGAGAGGCCAAGGGAAGGGATTCTCTGAGTTTGCGGGTTTGAGACCAGCCCAGGGAACTTGGTGAGACCTCACCTCCAAAATATGTAAGAAATTAGCCGATTGTGGTAGCGTGCACCTGTAGCACTGGCTAATTGGAAGGCTGAGGCAGAATTATCACCGGAGCCCAAACAATCAATTCTGGGATGGCAGTGAATGTGTCACTGCAGTCAGGCCT
>NW_007127797.1:0-858 GCF_000164805.1 Carlito syrichta
GAGTGGATAGAGCGTAGCCACATTGAGCTACATGATATCTCACAATAGTTCGAATCTGTGAATGGAGCAGAAACATCTGGACATCTCTATGCTTTTACAAAAAGTGACCGTGGCATTCTGTGAACAAACCAACCTATCACCATTCACTATAGCGTAACCATGTAACCGACACACAAGCACATCTTTGGTAGTATGAATAAAGAGTATGTGAGATGGGGATCAGTGGCTCACCCTGAAATCCCAGCACATTGAGAGGCCAAGGGAAGGGATTCTCTGAGCTTGCGGGTTTGAGACCAGCCCAGGGAACTTGGTGAGACCTCACCTCCAAAATATGTAAGAAATTAGCCGGTTGTGGTAGCGTGCACCTGTAGCACTGGCTAATTGGAAGGCTGAGGCACAAGTATCACCGGAGCCTAATCAATCAATTCTGGGATGGCTGTGAATGTGTCACTGCAGTCAGGCCTGGAGGACCGAGTGTGACCGCAACTCAAAACAAATGTGGTGTATACTCATGATGGAATACTAGACCCTCATTGAAGAAGAAGATCAAAATGTCGTCATTTTCAACAATATTTATGCAGCTGGAGACCCTCATTTTAAATGAATTGTTACAGAACAAAAAATTAAATACTGCATGTTGTCACTCACAAGTGTGTCCTAAACACTGGGCACAAGAATGGGGACAACAGACACTGGGAACTGATTTAAGCAGAGAGGGTGAAAGGGAGAAAAGGGACACAAACTACCTACTGGATATCATGATCTCTTCTGTGGTTAGTGGCTCTTCAGAAGAACAAATATTGCCTTCATGCAAGAAGATTTGTAAGTACTCTACTCATGTACCCCATGATTTCTAAA
>NW_007127798.1:0-935 GCF_000164805.1 Carlito syrichta
AAGATGACTCCAATTATATGACATTCTGGAAAAGGCAAACAGACAGTAAAATATCAATATTTCCCAAGGTTCAGCAGGAAGAGGAGAGAGATTAATAAGTGAAGAAGAGATTGTTAGAGCAGTGAAAGTATCCTCTATGAAATTATGATAGTAAATATAACATGGAAAATATTCCATAATCTCTAGATATACACAAGAGAAAGAATAATAAGTATTTAAATAACATATTTCAGGCAATAATGTATCAATATTTGCTTATTATTCTCAGGAATCATATCAGTGATGGGAGATATGAGTAATTGTGTGCTCAGTGATCTCTTACCGAAACAAAGAACAGAGGACCATATATTCTCACTCATAAGTGGACCTTGAATGATTACAATACTATAAGAAAGGGATTGGCAGTAGTGGGCATCTGTCACGAGGTGGGGGTGTGATTGGCAGTTGAGGGAAACTGCTAAGGAAGGGGAGGGCATACCTCATTAACAAGGGTACCTGCAAAATCAATGTTAATATACACAACCCTGAATTGTACCCCACATCTTTATAATAGATACAAACAAATAAATAAATGTTTAAAAGACTGAAACATAATCATCACTGTGGGCTACTGAGGTTTGGGTGAGAGGATACAAATGTATTAGAACTTTGTGTATTTTATGCTGAGTTATGTCAATCTAAATTCTCTGCTTCAAACAGTATATGAATTGAAAATAATAATATAGAACCACTGATTCAGGGAGATCTTTTTACACTAAAGTTCAACAATCTTGTAATGTCAATACGTTAGCTTGAAGCATTGTCTACCATTAAATGTGAGCAAAAATTGATTTTTAATGCATTTTAAGTGTTCTCGCTGCAGCTGTACTTATTGACTGGGCAAATTAAAATTGTGGCGTGTTAAAAATTATGGCTTAGCCACTTCATGATTCTCC
>NW_007127799.1:0-813 GCF_000164805.1 Carlito syrichta
ATTCCATAATCTCTAGATATACACAAGAGAAAGAATAATAAGTATTTAAATAACATATTTCAGGCAATAATGTATCAATATTTGCTTATTATTCTCAGCAATCATATCAGTGATGGGAGATATGAATAATTGTGTGCTCAGTGATCTCTTACCGAAACAAAGAACAGAGGACCATATATTCTCACTCATAAGTGGACCTTGAATGATTACAATACTATAAGAAAGGGATTGGCAGTAGTAGGCATCTGTCACGAGGTGGGGGTGTGATTGGCAGTTGAGGGAAACTGCTAAGGAAGGGGAGGGCATACCTCATTAACAAGGGTACCTGCAAAATCAATGTTAATATACACAACCCTGAATTGTACCCCACATCTTTATAATAAATACAAACAAATAAATAAATGTTTAAAAGACTGAAACATAATCATTACTGCGAGCTACTGAGGTTTGGGTGAGAGGATACAAATGTATTAGAACTTTGTGTATTTTATGCTGAGTTATGTCAATCTAAATTCTCTGCTTCAAACAGTATATGAATTGAAAATAATAATATAGAACCACTGATTCAGGGAGATCTTTTTACAATAAAGTTCAACAATCTTGTAATGTCAATACGTTAGCTTGAAGCGTTGTCTACCATTAAATGTGAACAAAAATTGATTTTTAATGCATTTTAAGTGTTCTCGCTGCAGCTGTACTTATTGACTGGGCAAATTAAAATTGTGGCGTGTTAAAAATTATGGCTTAGCCACTTCAAGATTTCTCCTATATAGAACATTTAAGAATCCACAAAAATTACTTTGAAACAACTTA
>NW_007127800.1:0-825 GCF_000164805.1 Carlito syrichta
CATTCCATGATGCATGATGTGCTTCACAAAACTTACATTAAAATCACAGGTGCACAATTTCAATACAGATTGTTCAAAGTGTTTTCCATAATGTTCAATAAATCATTCATATAATTCTCTTTGTTCTAAACCCTGATTAATACAAAAGCTTTCTAAGTTAACTCTAGGTTCAACCCAAGTTCACTGACTCCTAATATTTTTAACGATTAATATTATCAACTTAACACTATACTATAATCTGTAAGTTTACTTAAATGACTTAATTTTTATTTATTCCATTAACCTATTATGATTCAACATAGTGCCCTGTAATTCTATAACAATTAATTCAAAACTTATTCTTGAACTACAAAACCTTACCATGACTTATATGAGTTTCATATATCTAAACTTTAATTTTTATATAATCTGATGATTGAACTTTAATACTATGCTATATCTTATTAAGCTAATACTTTATCGTTAATTCTTTCATAAATCTTATGGTAGTTGTCTTACTCTTGAACAAGGAAATGTATGGTTGCCATGACGATGGCCATGGGCTGGAGCAAACAGAGTTTCGGTATTTAACAAAACTAGAAAAAACGTTCTGCCTGGCTAGAGGAAGGGCGATAAAACTATTATGGTAATTTAGTTTCTAATCCTAGCTCTAGGGGAGACTGCTTTCGGGAACAAGAGCTGATTAACCAGTCTACCAGGAAATAGAAGTTAAAAAATATCTTAAGAAGAAATACAGCTTAGAAGACAGAGAAACACAAATAATTCTGCTGTGCAACTTTCCATCAGTGTATTGAGATTTACTTATAAGTTTTACTGCCATGTATG
>NW_007127801.1:0-703 GCF_000164805.1 Carlito syrichta
GACTCCTAATATTTTTTACGATTAATATTATCAACTTAACACTATACTATAATCTATAAGTTTACTTAAATGACTTAATTTTTATTTATTCCATTAACCTATTATGATTCAACATAGTGCCCTGTAATTCTATAACAATTAATTCAAAACTTATTCTTGAACTACAAAACCTTACCATGACTTATATGAGTTTCATATATCTAAACTTTAATTTTTCTATAATCTGATGATTGAACTTTAATACTATGCTATATCTTATTAAGCTAATACTTTATCGTTAATTCTTTCATAAATCTTATGGTAGTTGTCATACTCTTGAACAAGGAAATGTATGGTTGCCATGACGATGGCCATGGGCTGGAGCAAACAGAGTTTCGGTATTTAACGAAACTAGAAAAAACGTTCTGCCTGGCTAGAGGCAGGGTGATAAAACTATTATGGTAATTTAGTTTCTAATCCTAGCTCTAGGGGAGACTGCTTTCGGGAACAAGAGCTGATTAACCAGTCTACCAGGAAATAGAAGTTAAAAAATATCTTAAGAAGAAATACAGCTTCGAAAGACAGAGAAACACAAAATAATTCTGCTGTGCAACTTTCCATCACGTGTATTGAGATTTACGTATAAGTTTTACTGCCATGTATGCACACTGGTCACTAATCACATGCCAATATTATAGGTATAACTGATATCCTATGTCAGAGC
>NW_007127802.1:0-940 GCF_000164805.1 Carlito syrichta
ACTGGTTAATCAGCTCTTGTTCCCGAAAGCAGTCTCCCCTAGAGCTAGGATTAGAAACTAAATTACCATAATAGTTTTATCGCCCTGCCTCTAGCCAAGCAGAACGTTTTTTCTAGTTTCGTTAAATACCGAAACTCTGTTTGCTCCAGCCCATGGCCATCGTCATGGCAACCATACATTTCCTTGTTCAAGAGTATGACAACTACCATAAGATTTATGAAAGAATTAATGATAAAGTATTAGCTTAATAAGATATAGCATAGTATTAAAGTTCAATCATCAGATTATATAAAAATAAAGTTTAGATATATGAAACTCATATAAGTCATGGTAAGGTGTTGTAGTTCAAGAATAAGTTTTGAATTAATTGTTATAGAATTACAGGGCACTATGTTGAATCATAATAAGGTTAATGGAATAAATAAAAATTAAGTCATTTAAGTAAACTTATAGATTATAGTATAGTGTTAAGTTGATAATATTAATCATTAAAAAATATTAGGAGTCAGTGAACTTGGATTGAACCTAGAGTTAACTTAGAAAGTTTTTTGTATTAATTAGGGTCTAGAACAAAGAGTATAATATGAATGATTTATTGAACATTATGGAAAACACTTTGAACAATCTGTATTGAAATTGTGCACCTGTGATTTTAATGTAAGTTTTGTGAAGTAAGTCATGCATCATGGAATTGTAATTGTTTGCTTGGAACTTGCAAGTCTCGTGATGGTCTTGTGATGCATAGTTTGTAAAGCGCGATATGCATGGAATTTGCACGCCCCCAGCAAGTGATTATCACACTGCTGGAGGGTATAGAAAATGGTATATAAGTTGGAAGGAGTCCGAATAAAATTTGGACTCAGTCCTGATCAGACTGATCTCAGAAGAACTGCCTCCGAGTGGTCTCTTCTCGCCATCTTGACTCTCCGGTGTGGGTCCA
>NW_007127803.1:0-773 GCF_000164805.1 Carlito syrichta
CCAGTGTGCATACATGGCAGTAAAACTTATAAGTAAATCTCAATACACGTGATGGAAAGTGCACAGCAGAATTATTTTGTGTTTCTCTGTCTTTCTAAGCTGTATTTCTTCTTAAGATATTTTTTAACTTCTATTTCCTGGTAGACTGGTTAATCAGCTCTTATTCCCGAAAGCAGTCTCCCCTAGAGCTAGGATTAGAAACTAAATTACCATAATAGTTTTATTGCCCTGCCTCTAGCCAGGCAGAACGTTTTTTCTAGTTTCGTTAAATACTGAAACTCTGTTTGCTCCAGCCCATGGCCATCGTCATGGCAACCATACATTTCCTTGTTCAAGAGTATGACAACTACCATAAGATTTATGAAAGAATTAACGATAAAGTATTAGCTTAATAAGATATAGCATAGCATTAAAGTTCAATCATCAGATTATATAAAAATTAAAGTTTAGACATACGTAACTCATATAAGTCATGGTAAGGATTTGTAGTTCAAGAATAAGTTTTGAATTAATTGTTATAGAATTACAGGGTACTATGCTGAATCATAATAAGGTTAATGGAATAAATAAAAATTAAGTCATCTAAGTAAACTTATAGATTATAGTATAGTGTTAAGTTGATAATATTAATCGTTAAAAATATTAGGAGTCAGTGAACTTGGGTTGAACCTAGAGTTAACTTAGAAAGTTTTCTGTATTAATCAGGGTTTAGAACAAAGAGTATAATATGAATGATTTATTGAACATTATGGAAAACACTTGAACAATCTGTA
>NW_007127804.1:0-1055 GCF_000164805.1 Carlito syrichta
CACATAACCATTAAGTTAACATCATTCTTCTCAGACTGGAAATTACAATAAAGAATTCATGTGAAACCATAAACAATCATGAATAGCCAAAGAGTCTTATCAAAAGAAACAAAGAAGGAGCTATTACACTTCCAGACTTCAAACGTTACTATATGTTTACAGTAATCAACACAGCCTGGTATTGGTACAAGAATACGTCCATAGGCTAATGGATCAGGACAGAGAATGGAATCTTCAAATTCTCAACCAACTCATCTTTGAAAAACTTCCAAGACCCTCTGCGTAATGGAGAACATATTCAGTAAATGCTGCTTGGAAAAGGTTGACAATATACATCAGATTGAAGCAGGACTCCTATCTATCACCATACACATTAACTCTAAATGGATCAAATTTTTTACATGCCTGTTTCCCTGACTTTACTTACCTCTTTTAATGTAAAAATTATCATTTAGTCAATCTACAGATTCAATGAAATAACCATTAAGTTAACATCATTTGTCTCAGACCTGGAAATTGCAATAAACAATTCATATGAAACCATAAAGAATCATGAATAGCCAAAAGAATCTTATGAAAAGAAACAACACAGGAGCTATAGCAGGTCCAGACTTCAAATTTTACTATAGGTTTACAGTAATCAACACAGCCTGGTATTGGTACAAGAATAGGTCCATAGGCCAACGGAAGAAGAGAGAGAATGAAATCTTCAAATTCTCAACCAACTCATCTTTGAAAATACCACCAAACCCACTGGTTAATGGAGAACTTATTCAGTAAATGATGCTGGGAAAAGGCTGACAACATGCACAAGATAGAAACATGACCCCTATCTATCACAATACACATTAACTCTAAATGGATCAAAGACCTAAACATAAAATTCCAAATTATAATAATCTTAGAAATTGCAGGAGACACCATTAGGGGAAACTGGAACCCGATAATTCCTCTTCAGAACCCTAAATACCAATGCCTTAAAAAGTAAGTTAGACCACTGGGATCTCATCAAATTAATATACTTCTGCAAAACAAAAGAAACCATCAGAAGAGCA
>NW_007127805.1:0-752 GCF_000164805.1 Carlito syrichta
AATTTGGTGTTTTTACGTTTAGGTCTTTAATCCATTTAGAGTTAATGTGTATGCTGATAGATAGGGGTCTTGTTTCCATCTGGTGCATGTGTCAGCCTTTTCTCAGTACCATTTAATGAATATGTTCTTCATTACCCATTGGGTCTTCGAGGTTTCTCCAAAGAAGAGTTGGTTGAGAATCTGAGGATTTCATTCTCTGTCCTGATCCATTGGTCTATGGACCTATTCTTGTACCAATACCAGACTGTATTGATTACTGTTAACATATAGTAAAGTTTGAAGTTTAGAACAGTGATAACTCCTGCTTTGTTTCGTTTGATAAGATTCGTTTGGCTATTCTTGAGTGTTTATGATTTCATATGAATATATTTTGTTTGTTTGTTTTGAGTTGGAGTCTCACTTTGTCACCCATACTGGAGTGCAGTGGCTGCTCCGGGTCACCGCATCCTTGACCTGCTGTGCTCTGGTGATCCTTCCGCCTCAGCCTTCCAAGTACCCTGAATGACAGGCATGTGCTACCACCACCGGTTGATTATTGCCCAGGTGGGTCTCTAACCCGCGGGCCCATGAAATTCACTCAGTTCAGCCTCCCAAAGGTGCAGGATTACAGGCTGTGCCACCGAGGCTTGCGTTTATGAATTCTTTATTTTAATTTCCAGGTCTCAGAATAATGATATTAGCTTAAAGGTTATTTCACTGAATCTGTAGATTGCCTCAAAGGCTAATTTTTACATTAAAGTTGTAAGCAAAGT
>NW_007127806.1:0-834 GCF_000164805.1 Carlito syrichta
TTGTTACTCGGATCTTTGTTTCTGTGAGAGATCACTCAGTATTACAGACTCTAGTTCCATCCAGGTTGCTGTGAAATTCATAATTTTGTCTTTTTTATGACTGCATAGTATTCCATCGTGTATATGTGCCACATTTTTTTAATTCAGTCCTCTTTTGATGGGCAGCATTGTTGCTTCCAGGTTCTTGCTATTGTGAAAAATGCTGCTATAAACATACGTGTGCAGGTATCTTTTTTATAGAGTGATTTTTAGTTCTTCAGGATATATTCCCAGGAGGAGGATTGCGGGGTCATATGGGAGGTTGATATTTAGAGCTTTCAGGAATCGCCACACTGCTTTCCACAGAGGTTGCACTAGTTTACACTCCTACCAACCGTGTAGAAGTGTTCCCTTTTCACCACACCCTCTCCAGCAGCTGTTATTTTTTGAGTTGTCGATAATTGTCATTCTGACTGGAGTTAGGTGGTATCTCAGTGTGATTTTGATTTGCATCTCTCTGATGATTAGTGAGGTTGAACATTTCTTCATGTGTCTGTTGGCTGCTTGAATGTCTTCCTTTGTTAAGTGTCTGTTCATACCTTTTGCCCATTTTATAATGGGGTTGTTTGGTTTTTACTTTTCAGCACGTTTGAGTTCCTTGTAGATCCAAGATGTCAAGCCTTTGTCAGACCTGGTGTTGGCAAATACTTTTTCCTAGTCTGTAGGCTGTTTTCCTGCTCTCTTGATGGTTTCTTTGACTTTCCAGAAGCTTGTCAGTTTAATAAGGTCCCACTTGTCTGTCTTCTCTCTTTCGACCTGTGGGTTTCGAGTTTTGTTCAGGAATTGGATGCCAGT
>NW_007127807.1:0-1136 GCF_000164805.1 Carlito syrichta
TCCAGGTTGCTGTGAATTCATGATTTTGTTTTATGGCTGCATTGTATTCCATCGTGTATATGTGCCACATTTTTTTAATCCAGTCCTCTTTTGATGGGCAGCATTGTTGCTTCCAGGTTCTTGCTATTGTGAACAATGCTGCGATAAACATACGTGTGCAGGTATCTTTTTTATAGAGTGATTTTAGTTCTTCAGGATATATTCCCAGGAGGAGGATTGCGGGGTCATATGGGAGGTTGATATTTAGAGCTTTTAGGAATCGCAAATAACAGCTGCTTTCCACAGAGGTTGCACTAGTTTACACTCCTACCAACCGTGTAGAAGTGTTCCCTTTTCCCCACACCCTCTCCAGCAGCTGTTATTTTTTGAGTTGTTGATAATTGTCATTCTGACTGGAGTTAGGTGGTATCTCAGTGTGGTTTTGATTTGCATCTCCCTGATGATTAGTGAGGTTGAACATTTCTTCATGTGTCTGTTGGCTGCTTGAATGTCTTCCTTTGTTAAGTGTCTGTTCATATCTTTTGCCCATTTTATAATGGGGTTGTTTGCTTTTTACTTTTCAGCACGTTTGAGTTCCTTGTAGATCCAAGATGTCAAGCCTTTGTCAGACCTGGTGTTGGCAAATATTTTTCCTAGTCTGTAGGCTGTTACCCTGCTCTCTTGATGGTTTCTTTGACTTTCCAGAAGCTTGTCAGTTTAATAAGGTCCCACTTGTCTGTCTTCTCTCTTACGACCTGTGGGTTTCGAGTTTTGTTCAGGAATTGGATGCCAGTTCCAATTTCCATGAGGGTATGTCCTTCGTTTTCTAAGGTTTTTATTGTTTGAGGTTTTACATTTAGGTCTCTGATCCATTTGGAGTTAACCTTTGTGCATGGGGATAGATAGGGGTCCTGTTTCAATCTTCTGCCTGTGGTCAGCCAGTTTTCCCAGCACCATTTACTGAATAGGTTCTCCTCTCCCCAGTGGTAGGT
This sequence comes from Carlito syrichta, assembly GCF_000164805.1. Classification (NCBI taxonomy): domain Eukaryota; kingdom Metazoa; phylum Chordata; class Mammalia; order Primates; family Tarsiidae; genus Carlito; species Carlito syrichta. The sequence goes on from NW_007127807.1 coordinate 972, forward strand.
GGTGAAGGCTTTGTCAAAGATGAGTTGGTTGAGAAATTGAGGTTTTGCTTCTGGAATCTCAATTCTATTCCATTGATCTATATGCCTGTTCTTATACCAATACCAAGCTGTTTTGATGATTGTAGCTTTATAGAAAAGTTTGAAGTCTGGTAATGTGATACCACG
>NW_007127808.1:0-778 GCF_000164805.1 Carlito syrichta
TATTTTTTGAGTTGTCGATAATGTCATCTGACTGGAGTTAGGTGGTATCTCAGTGTGATTTGATTTGCATCTCTCTGATGATTAGTGAGGTTGAACATTTCTTCATGTGTCTGTTGGCTGCTTGAATGTCTTCCTTTGTTAAGTGTCTGTTCATACCTTTTGCCCATTTTATAATGGGGTTGTTTGGTTTTTACTTTTCAGCACGTTTGAGTTCCTTGTAGATCCAAGATGTCAAACCTTTGTCAGACCTGGTGTTGGCAAATACTTTTTCCTAGTCTGTAGGCTGTTTTCCTGCTCTCTTGATGGTTTCTTTGACTTTCCAGAAGCTTGTCAGTTTAATAAGGTCCCACTTGTCTGTCTTCTCTCTTACGACCTGTGGGTTTCGAGTTTTGTTCAGGAATTGGATGCCAGTTCCAATTTCCATGAGGGTATGTCCTTCATTTTTTAAGGTTTTTATTGTTTGAGGTTTTACATTTAGGTCTCTGATCCATTTGGAGTTAACCTTTGTGCATGGGGATAGATAGGGGTCCTGTTTCAATCTTCTGCCTGTGGTCAGCCGGTTTTCCCAGCACCATTTCCTGAATAGGTTCTCCTCTCCCCAGTGGTAGGTGGTGAAGGCTTTGTCAAAGATGAGTTGGTTGAGAAATTGAGGGTTTGCTTCTGGAATCTCAATTCTATTCCATTGATCTATATGCCTGTTCTTATACCAATACCAAGCTGCTTTGATGATTGTAGCTTTATAGAAAAGTTTGAAGTCTGGTAATGTGATACCACCTGG
>NW_007127809.1:0-740 GCF_000164805.1 Carlito syrichta
CAGTGTACACAAGAACTTGAAGCCTAAGGATTTCTCAATAGTCAAGGTCCCTCCCAGTATGATATCAAAGTTTTGAGGCTGATGTCATAAATGACAATTTGACATGCTTGTTTTCCTGACTTTGCTTACCCCTTTAATGTAAAAATTGCCCTTTAGGAAAACTACACATTTAATGAAATAACCATTAAGTGAATATCATTCTTCTCAGCACTAGAAATTAAAATTCAAATGGACCGGAATTTAAATCGACCTGCTGGGTCATTCATTTTTTCATGATATGCTCTATGGGACTGGTATGTATACCCAAATGGCTAATCAAATTTCTCTACCCAAAGATGTTTTGCTTCAGAAAAATCATTGTGCAGTCACCGTGTGGAAAAAATACCGGCAGACATTGCTCAGACTTCTTCTTTATCTGATGTAAAGCAAAAGGCCAAGGAAAGTTATGAGGACTTTGTTTCCAGACTCACTACAGCTATTAATCGGGTAATTACAAATGAAGAAGCAGCAGAAATTCTTATCAAACAATTGACTTTTGGAAAGGCTAATAATACTTGTCAGACTTTGCTTAGACCCATACGTAAAAACGGATGGGTTACTGATTTTATATGCTAGTGTGCGGAGGTAAACTCAGCTATTATGCAAGGGCTGGCTTTGGCTGCAGCCTTGAAGGGAGAAACATTTTCACAGATCGCTCAAGGTATGCATGGTATGGGTAAACAGAAAATTGTTTCAATGCA
>NW_007127810.1:0-788 GCF_000164805.1 Carlito syrichta
TTAGAAATGTTCATTATGCAAGGATTAATATTTTAAGAATTGTATAATACTCAATGATAACTCCTTTCCCTTTTAATACTTGGAATACATGGTATATTTCTGCCTTCAAAACTGACAACTACAGTGTTCTCACATAAATTCTCAATGATTTATTCTGCCTAAATTGAATCTTGTTGAGATTCCAGAACTATAAGATTTTTAGAAAACGGAACCTTGAGATTCAGTGTACCTAAGTGCTATACAAAAGACAGAATGCATAATAAATCTTTAAAATTTCATAAAATAAAACAGTATCATAATTTAATACAGCTTTTTTCATTCTTAAAATTTGTAGACATTTTCTTGGTGCACTCTGTATTTTCAACTTGTTAGTTTTGATTAAATGCTACTGATGTGCAATCGTTAGAGAAATATTTCCCTTATATATTTGAAGGAAATATAAAATCTCATTCACTTTATATTTTAACCCAATTTATATTTTAAAAGTGTATTTCCATTGAATTCCCTAGTATTTTCTCTACCTAACACATAATGCTGTACTCTGCAACAAAGTATCCAATTAATCTAATACTTTTAATCACCAAGCATTTACAATGAGGCACACAGAAATGGGGAATATGGGGCCCAATATATATAAACCAAAATAACATGGAGATTTACAAAGTAGTAAGTATTTGGGCTCTGCATTAGTATTAAAATTTAGATAATTGAAAATTCTGGAAAATTGATTGTGATCTTAGCACAAGCAATGTTCAAATCCTGTAAAAAAAAAAACTGCTCAAAGGGTT
>NW_007127811.1:0-3974 GCF_000164805.1 Carlito syrichta
TCAGCTACCTGCATAATCAATGTTTGTATATCTAATTCTGAATTATACCATACATTTTTTAAAAAATTAAAATAATTAAATGAATAAATAAATAAATGAAATCCGTAAAACATGCAATGGACTTAATTTGATTATTGGTTTTTTTCTTTTTCACTTTAAATATGGTTACAATTCAGGCTTGGGTTTAGAAATATTCATTATGCAAGGATTAATATGTTAAGAATTGTATAATACTCCAATGATAACTCCTTTTCCTTTTAATAGTTTGGAATACATGGTATATTTCTGCCTTCAAAACTGACAACTACAGTGTTTCTCACATAAATTCTCAATGATTTATTCTGCCTAAATTGAATCTTGTTGAGATTCCAGAACTATAAGATTTTTAGAAAACGGAACCTTGAGATTCAGTGTACCTAAGTGCTATACAAAAGACAGAATGCATAATAAATCTTTAAAATTTTATAAAATAAAACAGTATCAATTTAATACAGCTTTTTTCATTCTTAAAATTTGTAGACATTTTCTTGGTGCACTCTGTATTTTCAACTTGTTAGTTTTGATTAAATGCTACTGATGTGCAATCATTAGAGAAATATATTTGAAGGAAATATAAAATCTCACTCACTTTATATTTTAACCCAATTTATATTTTAAAAGTGTATTTCCATTGAATCCCCTAGTATTTTCTCTACCTAACACATAATGCTGTACTCTGCAACAAAGTATCCAATTAATCTAATACTTTTAATCACCAAGCATTTACAATGAGGCACACAGAAATGGGGAATATGGGGCCCAATATATATAAACCAAAATAACACGGAGATTTACAAAGTAGTAAGTATTTGGGCTCTGCATTAGTATTAAAATTTAGATAATTGAAAATTCTGGAAAATTGATTGTGATCTTAGCAAAAGCAATGTTCAAATCCTGTAAAAAAAAAACTGCTCAAAGGCTTTTACACAATGCTAAACACAACCAAAAGTTTCTAAAATAAAGTGCGACAATATTATTTGCTTGTGCTATAACCAAGCTGCAACAGGACTCCATGACCATAGTAATAAAAGACCACATCGTGGGCAAACCCCTCATGTCTCCTCCCAGTTTGGGAGTTTCTCAGTCCTATGAATAAACACTGCTTTAAGAAAAATAAAGACTACCTCGTTTAGAGGAAACTTGAATGGTCACTTATCCCTGGGCATATTTTTGGGTGTGTTCACCATGTGAATGCATGGTTAGCTTCACTTCTTGGGAATGAAATCCACCATGACTACCGCTTTTATCAGAGTGCTATAAACAAGTGATTGAAGCCTAAAAATTTTTTAGTCGTCAAGGTGCCTCCCACTATGATGTCAAAATTCTGAGGCTGACGTCATAAATGACAATTTGATATGCTTGTTTCCCTGACATTACTTACGTATTATAATGTAGGAACTAGCCTTTTAGTCAGTCTACAGATTCAATGAAATAACCATTAAGTTAGTATCATTCTTCTCAGACATGGAAATTACAATAAAAAATTCATACGAAATCATAAACTATCCTGAATAACCAAATAATCTTATCAAAAGAAACAAAGCAGGAGTTATTGCAGTTCCAGTTTTAAAACTTTACTATATGTTTACAGTAATCAACACAGCCTGTTATTGGTACAAGAATAGTTCCATAGGTCAATGGATCAGGACAGAGAATGAAATCCTCAAATTCTCAGCCAACTCATCTTTGAAAAATGCTCCAAGACCCACTGGTTAATGGAGAACATATTCAGTAAATGGTGCTGGGAAAAGACTCACAACATGCACAAGATTGAAACAGGACCCCTATCTATCACCATGTACCTTAACACGCAATGGATAAAAGACTTAAACGTAAAACACTAAATTATAATTATCTTACAAAATGCAGGAGACTCCATTTGGGAAACTGGAAATGGAAACTAATTGTTCTTCAGAGTCCTAAATACCCAGGCCTTAAGAAGTAAGTTCGACAAGTGAGATCTCTTCAAATTAAAACACTTCTGCAAAACAAAAGAAATCATCCAAAGAGCAGGAACACAGCCAACAGAATGGGAAAAACGATTATCCACCTATTTTTCTGTAAAAAGTCATAACATCTAGGATCTACAAGTAACACAGACACTCAGAAAATCATGCCAACATTCCCTTTGAAAAGTGTGCAAAATATGTGATTGGACACTTTTCATAAGAAGCGATATGGGCAGCCAGCAGACCCATGAAAATTGCTAAGCCTCACTCATCATCAAAGAAATGCAAATGAAACTATTTTGAAATACCACATACCTGCTGTAAGACTGGGATCATTAATAAAACAAAAATAACTGATGAAGGTCAGGATTTGGGAAGATATAAATGCTTCTACACTACATGTGGACTGAAATGCAGAGCAACATGTTTGGAAAACAGAGGGTTGGTTTGTAAAGGGACAGGATATGGACCCACCATGTGATTGAGTAATTCTCCTGTCAAGAATATACATGTAAGGAACTCAAATCATTTTACCAAAAAGATATCTGCACCAGTATTTTTTTTGCAGCTCTAATCACAATTGCAATAAAACATGGTACCAACCATGTTGCCCATCAAAGCTGGAATGGATAAAATAAATGTGCTATATACACAGTGGAATATTATGCGACCATAAAAAAGGACAGATAGAAGGATTTTGTAGAACGTTTGCTGGATATGAGGTAGGTCATTTTAAGTAATTTATCAAAAAAACAAAGAACAGAGTTTCATATGTTCTCACTCATGAGCTGAAATTGATCAATTATAGTGCTGTAAGAAAGTGATTGGCAGTAGAGGAAAACTGTTTAGGGAAGGGGTGAGATTGGCAGTGAAGGGATATTGCTAAGGAAGGGAGGCACATACGTCATCAACCAGGGACCTTGCATAATCAATGTATGTATATCTAACTGTGAATTGTACCACACATTTAAAAAAAATAAAATAAATAATTAAATAAACAAATAAATGAAGGCTGTAAAACATGCATCTGACTTTATTTGTTCATTCTATTTTTATTTTTTTTTAACTTTAAAAATTGTTATTATTCAGGGATGGACCTAGAAATGTTCATTATACAGGGATTGATTTTTTAAGAATTGTATAATACTCCAATATAACTCCTTTTCCATTTAATACGTTGGAATACATGGTAAAATTCAGACTTCAAAATTGACAACTAAACTGTTTCTCACAAAAAATTCTGAATGTTTTATTCTGCCTAAATAGAAACTTGTTGAGATGCCAGATCTATATTATTCTTAGAAAACGGAACCTTGAGATTCAGTTTACCTAAGTGCTATTCAGAAGGCCGAATGCATAATAAATCTTTAAAAATTTAGAAAATAAAAGAGTATCATAATTTAATACAGCTTTTTGATACTTAAATTTGTGTACATTTTCTTGGTGCACTCTGTATTTTCTGCTTGTTAATTTTGATTAAATGTTACAGAAGTGCAATCTTTAGAGAAAAGTTTCCCTTACATATTTGAAGGAATTATAAAATCACATTCCTTTATATTTTAAGCCAATTTATATATTTAAAAGAGTATTTCCATTGAAACCTATAGTATTTTCTCTACCTAACTCATAATGCTGTATTCTGCAACAAGGTATCCAAATAATCTGACACTTTTAATCACCAAGTGTTTAAAATGAGGCACACAGAAAAAAGAGAATTTGGGGTCCAATATATATAAACTAAAATAACATGGATATTTACAAAGTAGTAAGTATTTGGGCTCTGCATTAGTATAAAAATTTAGATAATTGATAATTCTTGAAAATTGTTAATGATCTTAGCAAAAGAAATGTTCAAACCTTGTAGAAAAAACTAATCAAACACTGTTACACAATACTAAAAATAATCAATGTCAAACTAAAGAAAGTGCTAAAATATAATTTGGTTGTGCTATATCCAAGCCTCAACAGGACTTCGTGACCATAATA
>NW_007127812.1:0-1123 GCF_000164805.1 Carlito syrichta
GTAATGGAACAAGATATTGACCTACAATGTGACTCAGTAAGTCCTCTGTCGAGAATATACCAGGAGGAACTCAAATCATTTTACCAAAAAGATACCTGCACAAATATGATTCTTGCAGCTGTTATCACAATTGCAATAAAACATGGTACCAACCATGTTGCCCATCAAAGTTGGAATGGATAAAATAAATGTGACATATACACAGTGGAATATTATGCATAATAAAAAAAGGACAAATAGAAGGATTTTGCAGAACGTTTGATGGATATGAGGTAGGTCATTTTCACTGTTTTATCACAGAAACAAAGAACAGAGTTCCATATGTTCTCACTGATGAGGTGAACTTTATCACTTATAGTGTTGTAAGAAAGTGATTAGCAGTAGTGGAATACTGTTTAGGGAGAGGGGTGAGATTGGCAGTGGAGGAATGTTGCTAAGGAAGGGAGGGGCATACCTCATCAATCAGGGACCCTTTGTAATCAATGTTTGCATATCTAACTATGAATCGTACCCCACATTTTAAAAAAATTAAAATAAATAAATAAATAAATAAATAAATGAAAACAGTAAGACATGCAACTAACTTTATTTGCTTATTCTATATTTTATATTTTTTTTACTTTAAAAAAGGTTACTATTCAGGGATGGGCCAAGAAATGTTCAAAGTGCAGGAATTGATTTTTTAAGAATTATATAATACCCCAATGATAACTCCTTTTCCCGTTAATACGTTGGAATACATGGTATAATTCTGCCTTTCAAATTGACAACTACAGTGTTTCTCACATAAATTCTGAATGTCTTATTTCGCCTAAATTCAAACTTTTTGATTTTCCATATCTATATCATTCTTAGAAACCTGAACCTTGAGTTTCAGTATACCTTAGTGCTATTCAGAAGGCAGAATGCATAATGAATCTTAAAAATCTTAGCAAAAAAAATCAGTATCGTAATTTAACACTGCTATTCCCTTTCTGAAATTTGTGTACATTTTCTTGGTGCACTCTGTATTTTCTGCTTGTTTATTTTGATTAAATGTTACAGATGTGCAATTCTTAGAGAAAAAATTCCCTTATGTATTTGAAGGAAATATAAAATTACATTCCCTTTACATTTAACCCAA
>NW_007127813.1:0-5685 GCF_000164805.1 Carlito syrichta
GATTATTATAGGAAAGTGTTTAAAGGCAATCTTTGATCTAATTTTCATTGATTAAGTTTTCTGGTGGGTGGGGGACGCCTCTCCCACACCTGACTTTGTGTATAAAAGACCCATTTTAATTCCCAATAACACACATCACTTCTGCACTAGACGGACTCCAGTCTCTTTCTTTCTCTCTCTCTCTCTCTATCTTTCTCCCTTTCTTCTTCCACCCAATTGCTGATGCCAACTCCACCTTTGAGGTACCTGAAGCCAGCTGGAGCTGGACTCCAGCAAGTAATTCCCATGTAGAGAATATACCTGGAGGAACTCAAATCATTTTACCAAAAAGACATCTGCACAAGTATGTTTTTGGCAGCTCTAATCACAATTGCAAAAAACATGGTACCTGCCATGTAACCCATCAAAGCTGGAATGGATAAAATAAATGTGGTATATACACAGTGGAATATGATGCAGCCTTAAAAAAGGACAGATATAAGGATAATGTAGAATGTTTGATGGATATGAGGTAGGTCATTTTCAGTGATTTATCAAAGAAACAAAGAAGAGAGTTCCATATGTTCTCACTCAGGAACTGAACTTGATCACTTAGAGTGCTGTAAGAAAATGATTGGTAGTCGTGGAAAACTGTTTAGGGGGAGGAGTGAGAATGGCAGTGAAGGGATACTGCTAAGGAAGGGAATGGCATACCTCATCAACCAGGGACCATTCATAATCAATGTGTATATATCTAACTCTGAATTGTACCCCACATTTTTAAAAAAAATAAAATAAATAAATAATTGATAAATAAATGAAAACTGTAAAACATGCAACTGACTTTATTTGTTTATTCTATTTTTTTAACCTTAAAAATGGTTACAATTCAGGGTTGGGCGTAGAATATTCATTATGCAGGGATTGATATTTAAAGAAGTGTATAATACTACAATGATAACTCCTTTTCTTTTTAATATGTTAGAATACATGGTACAATTCTGCCTTCAAAATTGACAACTAGAGTGTTTCTCACATAAATTCTGAATGTTTTATTCTTCCTAAATTGAAACTTGTTGAGATTCCAGATTGATATCATTCTTAGATAACTGTACCTTGAGATTCAGTGTACCTAAGTGCAATTCAGAAGGCAGATTGCATAATAAATCTTAAAAATTTAAGAAAATAAAAAACTATCGTAATTTAATGTAGCTTTTTCCATTCTGAAAATTTGTGTACATTTTCTTGATGCACTCTGTATTTTCTACTTCTTAATTTGGATTAAATGTTACAGATGTGCAATCCTTAGAGAAAATTTTCCTTATATATTTGAAGGAAATATAAAATGACATTCCCAATTTATATTTTTAAAAGAGTATTTTCATTGAATCCCCTAAAATTTCTCTACCTAAGACATACTGCTGTACTATGGAACAAAGTATCCGATTAATCTGATACTTTTAATCACCAAACATTTCAAATCAGGCACACAGAAAAAAGAGAATTTTTGACTCAATATACATAAACCAAAATAACATGGAGATTTACAAAGTAGTGAGTATTTGGGCTCTTCATTAGTACAAAAATTTGGATAATTGAAAATTCTGGAAAATTAACAAAGATCTTAGCTAAAGTGATGTTCAAATCCTGTTAGAAAAATGGCTCAAAGGCAGTTACATAATACTAAAAACATCAAAAAGTTTCTAAACTAAAGAAAGTGCTAAAATAGTATGTGGTTGTGATATAACCAAGTTCCGTCAGGATTCAGTGACCATAATAATAAAAGACTACCTCGGGGGAACCCCTCAGGTCGCCTCCCAGTGTGGGAGTTTCTCTGTCCTCTCAATAAATACTGCTTTACAAAAAAAAAAGACTCCCTCATTTAGTGGATTCTTCAATGGTCACTTATCCCTGGAGAAGTTTTTGAATAGGTATGAACATATGGTTTTCTTCACTTCTTGGGTATGAAATCCACCATGTCTACAGCATTTGGCAGAGCACTGTACACAAGACATTAAAACCTAAGGATTGTTCAGTAGTCAAGATCCCTCCCAGTATGATGTAAAAGTTCTGAGGCTGATGTCATCAATGACAATTTGACATGCTGGTTTCCCTGACTTTGCTTACCTCTTAAATGCAAAAATTAGCCTTTTAGGCAATGTGCAGATTCAATTAAATAACCATTAAGTTAACATCATTTTTCTCAGACCTGGAAATTACAATGAAGAATTCATATGAGCAGGGCTCAGTGGCTCAGCCTATAATCCTGCACCTTTGGGAGGCTGAGGAGAGTGGATTGCCTGAGTCCTCAGTTTCGAGGCCCACCTGGGCAACGAGACCTCATCTCTACAATAACTCAAAAAATCAACCGGGTGTGGTAGCTCATACTTGTGATTCAGGCTACTGGAAACCTGAGGCAGAAGGATAGCTGGAGCCCAGCAATCGAGGCTGTGGTGGCTGGGAGCGGCCACTGGACTCCAGTCTCAGTGACAGAGTGAGATTCCAACCCTCCCAAAAAAACAAAGAATTCATAAGAAACCATAAACCATCAAGAATAGACAAAAGAATCTTATCAAAAGAAAGAAAGTAAGAGCTATCACTGTTTCAGACTTCAAACTTTACTATATGTTTACAGTAATCAACACAGCCTGGTATTCTTACAAGAATAGGCCCATGGTCCAATGAATCAGGGGAGAGAAGGAAATCCTCAAATCCTCAACAAATTCATCTTTGAAGAAAACCTCCAAATTCCACTGGGTAATGGAGAACATATTCAGTAAACGGTGCTGGAAAAAGGCTGACAACATGCACAAGATTGAAACAGGTCGCCAATCTATCACCATACACATTAATTCTAAATGGATCAAAGACCTAAATGTAAATCATCAAATTATAATAATCTTAGAAAATGCAGGAGACACCATTAGGGAAACTGGAACCGGAAACTAATTCCTCTTCAGAGCCCTAAATACACATGCCTTAAGAAGGAAGTTAGACAAGTGGGATCTCATCAAATTAATATACTTCTGCCAAACCAAATAAACCATCAAAAGAGCAGGGATACAGTCAACAGAATGGGAAAAACAATTCTCCACATATTTATCTGTAAAAAGGCTTAACCTCTAGGATCTACAAGAAACTCAAACACTCAGAAAAATCAGACAAACATTCCCTTTGAAAAGTGTGCAAAATATGACATTGGACACTTTTTATAAGAAGAGATACAGGCAGCCAGCAGATACATGAAACTTGCTCAGCCTCACTCATCATCAAAGAAATGCAAATGAGACCAATTTGAAATACCACATATCCCCTATAAGACAGGCCATCATTAATAAAACAAACAATAACAGAGGCTGGTAAGGATTTGGGAAAACACAAATGCTTCTAAACTGTATGTGGACTGAAAAGTAGAGCAACATCTTTGGAAAAGAGTGTGGAAGTTTCTAAGAGGACAAGATATTGACCTACCATTTGACTCAGTAATTCCCCTGAAGTGAATATACCAGGAAGAACTCAAATCATTTTACCAAAAAAATACCTGCACCAGTATGTTTTTTGCAGCTCTAATCACAATTGCAAAAAACATGGTACCAACCATGTTGTCCATCAAAGCTGGAATGGATAAAATAAATGTGGTATATACACACTGAAATATTATGCAGTCGTAAAAAAGGACAGATATAAGGATTTTGCAGAACGTTTGATGGAAATGAGGTACATCATTTTCTGTGATTTATCACAGAAACAAAGAAGTGATCAAGTTCTCACTCGTGAGTTGAACTTGATCACTTAGAGTGTCGTAAGGAAATGATTGGTAGTCATGGAAAACTGTTTAGGGTGAGTGTTGGGAGCCGGCCAGGGAGGCCCACTGAGCATTAGGGACCAGGAAGGGCTGTTGACCCCGAGACCAATAGGATGCATTCGGGAGCTAATGACCTATTTCCTTCCCCTTTCTACTCAGCACTAACAAGATTAAGCTCCTGTGAGCTCAAAACATAAAAACTCGGAGACCTGGAGGAACACAAGCTAACTTTAGAAGCTCATTGCTCCCATTCTTCCGCAAACTGCAGTTTTGGCTTTCACACAACTTATAATTCAAAGGCTTAGTATTGGTCATAGGCTTCTGGGTAATGATCTTAGGATATATTGAAAGTGTAAATTGTAGAATATAGATTTAGAAGACAGCCATTTTGTTGAAAGAATGCGGCTGGGTTACTTGCAGGTAGCCCACTGTGAACTTTGGACTGGTCCATATTCACACATTCTGGGATGGGCCACTCTCATTTATAAAGTAAATACTTAAGCTTCTATAGAATTGTTTAACTTGGCATAAATCAATCAGCTTAGGATGAAAAAGGTTTATAGAATATGTCAGCCACAGATTAGGTTATCCTTTGTTATGGGATTTTAAGATTATCATATGAAAAGGGTTTAAAGGAAATCATTGATTAAATGTTCATGGACTAATGATTCTGGTAGGTGGTGGACGACCCTCCCACATCTGACTTCGTGTATAAGAGACCCATTGTAATTCCCAATAACACACATCCCTTCTGCACTAGAGTGGAGTCCAGTCTCACTCTCTCTCTTCTTCCCCCCAATCGGCGATGCCGTCTCCACCTTTGGAGTACACTGAACCTGGCTGGAGCAGGTCATCGGCAGGGGAGGAGTGAGAATGGCAGTGGAGGGATAATTTTAAGGAAGGGGCATGCCTCATCAACAAGGGACCCTGCATAATTAATGCTTGTGTATCTAACTCTGAGTTGTATCCCCCTTTTTAAAAAAAATTAAAATGAATAAATAAATTCATAAATAAATGAAAGCTGTAAAACATGCAAATGACTTTATTTCTTTATTCTATTTTTAATTTTTTTACCTTAAAAATGTTTACAATTCAGGGTTGAGCCTAGAAATGTTCATTACGCAGGGATTTAATTTCTAAGTGTATAATACTCCAATGATAACTCCTTTTCTTTGAATACGTTAGAATACATGGTGTTGGGAGCCAACATATGGAATCTTACAGCTGAGGCCTATAAAGGCCTATTCAGAAGCTCGCCTCAGAGACAAGGATTTAACATCAAGCATATACATATGATTCTTAGATAACAACCTTGAGACTCACTGTACCGAAGTATTATTCAGAAGGCAAAATGCATAAAAAATCTTAAAAATTTTAGAAAATAAAACAGTATCGTAATTTAATAAAGCTTTTTCCATTCTTAAAATTTGTGTACATTTTCTTGGTGCACTCTGTATTTTCTTCTTGTTAATTTTGATTAAACGTTAGAGATGTGCAATCCTTATAGAAAAGTTTCCCTTATATATTTGAAGGAAATATAAAATCACACTCCCTTTATATTTTAACCCAATTTATATTTCTAGAAGAGTAATTCCATTGACCCCTAGTATATTCTCTACTTAAGATATAATGCTGTACTCTGCAAAAAGGATCTGATAAATCTGATACTTCTAATCACCAAGCATTTGAAATCAGGCACACAGAAAAAAGAGAATTTGGGGCCCAATATACATAAACAAAAAAATATGGATATTTACAAAGTAGTAAGTATTTGGGTTCCTCATTTTTATAAAAATTTAGATAATTGAAAATTCTGGAAAACTGATGATGATCTTAGCTAAAGCGATGTTCAAATTCTGTCAGAAAAACGGCCCAAAGGTTGTTACATACTAGTAAAAACT
>NW_007127814.1:0-769 GCF_000164805.1 Carlito syrichta
AATGGCTAGACAAATCATTAAAACTTGTCGAGCTTTTCCCACCTTTCTTCCAGCTCCAGGAGGAGTTAACCCCCAAGGACTAAAACCAAATGTGCTATGGCAAATGGATGAAACTCACTTTCCCAGCTTTGGAAAATTGTCTTATTTACATGTTACTGTGGATACATTTTCCTAGGTTATTTTAGCTTCAGCAAGAACTGGAGAAGCCTACAAGGACGTGGTACAACATTTATTCCTTTGTTTCTCACAGCTAAGTATACCAAAACAACTAAAAACTGATAATGGTCTTGCATATACATCTAAATCTTTCCAACAGTTTTGCTCCCAATTTAATACTTCTCATTCCACAGGAATTCCTTACAATCCACAAGGTCAAGCCATAGTTGAAAGAGCCCACTAAACTTTAAAAAATCAAATAAATAAATTAATAGAGGGGGAGTTTAAGTATAGCTTTCCTCACCATATTTTAAATCATGCTTTATTTGTTATAAATCATTTAAATTTAAAGTCTTTGAGCAACTCAGCTATGACTAGACACTGGAACCCAGAAGAAAATGTTAAACCTATGATAAGATGGAAGGATCTCCTTACAGGGCAATGGAGAGGGCCTGATATATTGCTAACCAGTGGGAGGGGATATGCTTTCATATATCCACAAAATGAATCTACTCCTATTTGGATTCCTGATCGATTTATTCAACATGCCTACATTGACCTGGCAACCAAAACGAGTGGCGAGAATACTACCAATTCAGAGAAACACTAGACG
>NW_007127815.1:0-827 GCF_000164805.1 Carlito syrichta
CCTTTTCCCACCTTTGTTCCAGCTCCAGGAGGAGTTAACCCCCAAGGACTAAAACCAAATGTGCTATGGCAAATGGATGAAACTCACTTTCCCAGCTTTGGAAAATTGTCTTATTTACATGTTACTGTGGATACATTTTCTTAGGTTATTTTAGCTTCAGCAAGAACTGGAGAAGCCTACAAGGACGTGGTACAACATTTATTCCTTTGTTTCTCACAGCTAAGTATACCAAAACAACTAAAAACTGATAATGGTCCTGCATATACATCTAAATCTTTCCAGCAGTTTTGCTCCCAATTTAATATTTCTCATTCCACAAGAATTCCTTACAATCCACAAGGTCAAGCCATAGTTGAAAGAGCCCACCAAACTTTAAAAAATCAAATAAATAAATTAATAGAGGGGGAGTTTAAGTATAGCTTTCCTCACCACATTTTAAATCATGCTTTATTTGTTATAAATCATTTAAATTTAAAGTCTTTGGGCAACTCAGCTATGACTAGACACTGGAACCCAGAAGAAAATGTTAAGCCTATGATAAGATGGAAGGATCTCCTTACACGGCAATGGAGAGGGCCTGATATATTGCTAACCAGTGGGAGGGGATATGCTTGCATATATCCACAAAACGAATCTACTCCTATTTGGATTCCTGATCAATTTATTCAACATGCCTACATTGACCTGGCAACCAAAACGAGTGGCAAGAATACTACCGATTCAGAGAAACACTAGATGTTAAAACATGCCTGCTAGTCACCGGGAGAAGGAACCTTCCTCATTGCTTCAGAAACGCCCACTACTTGCAGAGTCACAACTTCACCATG
>NW_007127816.1:0-812 GCF_000164805.1 Carlito syrichta
TCAACTGACCTCCCGTCCTGGTTTTTCAAAGTCTGGTATGCAGGGTGAAACCACTAAGCCTGGGTATGTTATTTAATTTATTTTCTTTTATTTTCTTTTATTGTATCGTATTCCATTGTATTATAATGCATTTCAATGTATTCTATTATATTTCACTATACTTTACTATTTTATTTAATTTATTTTTTAGAGAGAGTGCTTTGCTATGAGACCCAGGAAATTCTCAAACTACAGGCCTCAAGTGATCCTCCGGCCTTGGCCTCCTAAAAGTTCTGGGATGCCAGGCAGGAATCACTATGTCTGATTCAATTTACTTTAAGTTCATTTTATATTATTTTATTTCATTTTATTTTACATTGCTTTACTTTGTTTTTCTTTTTTTAACTTGTAGAGACAGTGTTTTGCTGTGAATCCCAGTCTAGTCTCCAACTCCTGTCCTCAAGTGAACCTCCCAATTTGGCCTCCCAATGTGGTCAAGTGAGTGTGAGGACCCACTGAGTCTGACCAATTATTTTATTTTGTTTTATTTATTTTATGTTTCTTTAGTTTACCTTATTTTACATTTTAATTTATTTATTTTGTAGTGACAGGGTTTTGCCATGGTCCACTGGCAACTCTCACACTCCTGGCCTGACATGATCCTCCCACCTTAGCCTTTCAACGTACTAGGATGACTGTGAGGAACCACTAAATCTTTCTAATTATTTTATTTTATTTATATCATGTCTTTTGTTTTCAATTTATTTTGTTTTACTTTACTCTATTTTATTTTACTTTATCATTGTGTGTTTTAATTTTAAAGAGACACGGTT
>NW_007127817.1:0-826 GCF_000164805.1 Carlito syrichta
CTCTTACTTTATTTCATTTTAGTATTTTATCTTTTTAATTTGTAGAGACAGTGTTTTGCTATGAGCCCAGGCTACTCTCAAACTCCTGGTTTCAACCGATCCTTCTGCCTCAGCCTCCCACAGTGCTGAGATGCTAGGGAGGAACCACTAAATCTGGCTCCTTTTTAAAATTTTTAAATATTTTATTTGAATTAATTAATTTTATTTTATTTTATTTCATTTTTATTTCATTTTTTATTTTATTTTATTTCATTTCAATTTATTTTACTCTACTATTTTATTTTTTAATTGCATAATGACAGAGTTTTTCTATAAGGCTCAGGCGAGTCTCACTCTGATACTCCAGCCTCAGCCCCCAAAGTGCTGGGATGTCAGTCAATAACCACTGTCTGGTTAATTATTTTATTATATTTTATTTTATAGATTAAATTTTATTTTACTATTAAAAAAATTTTGTACTGACAGGTTTTTCCTATAAGGCCCAGGCTAGTCTCAACATCCTGTCCCCAAGTACACCTGCCTTGGTCTTGCACAGTGCTGGGATGCCAGGCAGGAACTAAAATTCTGGTTTATCTTATCTTATTTTATTTTATATTCTATATTTTATTTTATTTTATCTTATTTTAGTACTTTATATTTTCATTTTGAAGAGACAATTTTGCTATGATATCCAAGCTAATCTCAAATTCTTGAGCTAGAGTGATCCTCCAGCCTCGGCCTCCCAAAGGGCTGGAATGCCATGCAGGAACCATTGAATCTGGCTAATTATTTACTGTATTGTATTTTTTTAGTTACTTTGTTTTTTAGCTTTTTGATGGCAGGGCTT
>NW_007127818.1:0-766 GCF_000164805.1 Carlito syrichta
AGGCCCAGGCTAGTCTCAACATCCTGTCCCCAAGTACACCTGCCTTGGTCTCGCACAGTGCTGGGATGCCAGGCAGGAACTAAAATTCTGGTTTATCTTATCTTATTTTATTTTATATTCTATATTTTATTTTATTTTATCTTATTTTAGTACTTTATATTTTCATTTTGAAGAGACAATTTTGCTATGATATCCAAGCTAATCTCAAATTCTTGAGCTAGAGTGATCCTCCAGCCTCGGCCTCCCAAAGGGCTGGAATGCCATGCAGGAACCATTGAATCTGGCTAATTATTTACTGTATTGTATTTTTTAGTTACTTTGTGTTTTAGCTTTTTGATGGCAGGGCTTTGCTATAAGGCCCAGGATAGTCTCAACCACCTGACCTCAAGTTATCCTCCTTCCTCGATCTCCAAAACTGCTGGGATCAAGCCTGGTACCATGAAGTCTGGCTAAATATATTGTATTATTTTAATTATTGTATTATATGATATTTTATTTTATTATACTTTTATAGTTTTCCATTTTGTAGTGACAGTGTGTTGCCATCAGGTCCAGGCTAGTCTCACATTCCTGGCCTGAAATGACCCCCCTCACTGTGGCACCCCAAAGTGCTGGCTTGACTGTGAAGAATGACTAAGTCCGGTTTATTTTTAAATGTATTTTATATTATTTTTTACTATTTTTTCTTTATTTTGTAGAGGCAGTGTTTAGCTATGAGGCCTAGGCTAGTCTCAAACACCTGGCCACAAGCGATATTCCTGCCCAT
>NW_007127819.1:0-3340 GCF_000164805.1 Carlito syrichta
CTTTACAATTTTATTTTTTTATTTTGTAGTGACAGACTTTTGTCATGAGTCCCAGACTAGTCTCACATTCCTGGCCTGATGTAATACCTCACCTCAGCCCCCAAAATGTTAGGATGATATTTAGGAACCACTATGTCTTTATAATTATTTTAATTTCTCTTACTTTATTTCATTTTAGTATTTTATCTTTTTAATTTGTAGAGACAGTGTTTTGCTATGAGCCCAGGCTACTCTCAAACTCCTGGTTTCAACCGATCCTTCTGCCTCAGCCTCCCACAGTGCTGAGATGCTAGGGAGGAACCACTAAATCTGACTCCTTTTTAAAATTTTTAAAATTTTATTTGAATTAATTAATTTTATTTTTTTAATTTCATTTTATTTCATTTTTTATTTTATTTTATTTCATTTCAATTTATTTTACTCTACTATTTTATTTTTTAATTGCATAATGACAGAGTTTTTCTATAAGGCTCAGGCGAGTCTCACTCTGATACTCCAGCCTCAGCCCCCAAAGTGCTGGGATGTCAGTCAATAACCACTGTCTGGTTAATTATTTTATTATATTTTATTTTATAGATTAAATTTTACTTTACTATTAAAAAAATTTTGTACTGACGGGTTTTTCCTATAAGGCCCAGGCTAGTCTCAACATCCTGTTTCCAAGTACACCTGCCTTGGTCTTGCACAGTGCTGGGATGCCAGGCAGGAACTAAAATTCTGGTTTATGTTATCTTATTTTATTTTATATTCTATATTTTATTTTATTTTATCTTATTTTAGTACTTTATATTTTCATTTTGAAGAGACAATTTTGCTATGATATCCAAGCTAATCTCAAATTCTTGAGCTAGAGTGATCCTCCAGCCTCGGCCTCCCAAAGGGCTGGAATGCCATGCAGGAACCATTGAATCTGGCTAATTATTTACTGTATTGTATTTTTCATAGTTACTTTGTTTTTTATCTTTTTGATGGCAGGGCTTTTCTATAAGGCCCAGGATAGTCTCAACCACCTGACCTCAAGTTATCCTCCTTCCTCGGTCTCCAAAACTGCTGGGATCAAGCCTGGTACCATGAAGTCTGGTTAAATATATTGTATTATTTTAATTATTGTATTATATGATATTTTATTTTATTATACTTTACTTTTATAGTTTTTCATTTTGTAGTGACAGTGTGTTGCCATCAGGTCCAGGCTAATCTCACATTCCTGGCCTGAAATGACCCCCCTTGCTGTGGCACCCCAAAGTGCTGGCTTGACTGTGAAGAATGACTAAGTCCGGTTTATTTTTAAATTTATTTTATATTATTTTTTACTATTTTTTCTTTATTTTGTAGAGGCAGTGTTTAGCTATGAGGCCCAGGCTAGTCTCAAACACCTGGCCACAAGCGATATTCCTGCCCTGGCTTAACAAAATCCTGGTATGCTTTGTTAAGTGTGGCTAACTTATATTTTATTTTATTTTGTTTTACTTTATTTTACTTTATTTTTGTTACTTTATTTAACATTACAATATTTTCTTTTATTTTGTAGAAACCGCATTTTGCCATGAGCCCCAGGCTCGTATCACACTCCTGGTCTGAAGTGATCCTCCTGCCTAGACCTCCAAAATGCTACTTTGACATTGTTTAACCACTAAGTCTTTCTAGTTATTTTATGTTATTTTCATTTTATTGTATTTTATTTTACTTTACTATATTTTTATTTTATTTTGTAGTGATAGGTTTTTGCCATGAGGCCCAGGCTAGTCTCATACACTTGGCCCTAGGTTATGCTCATGTCCCAGCCTAACAAAATGTTGGAATGACAGTGAGAAAATGCTAAGTCTGGGTAATTATCTTATTTCATTTTATTTTAATGTATCTTATTTTACTTTACTTTAGTATTGTATTTTTTATATTTTGTAGAGTCAGTGATTTCTGTGAGCCCCAGGCTAGTCTCACACGGCTGGCTTCAAGAAATCCTCCCACATCAGCCTCCTACAGTGCTGAGATGCAAGGCAGGATTCACTAAGTCTGGCTCTTTACTTTATTTTATGATATTTTACTATTTTATTTTTTCATTTTGTAGTAATAGAATTTTGCCGAGAGGCCCAGGGAAGTCTCACACTCCTGCCATTAAGCAATCTGATTGACTTGGTCTCCCAAAGTGCTGGAATGATTGTCAGGAATGACTGTCTGGCTAATATTTTAATTTATTTTATTTTATTTCATTTCACGTTACTTAATTTCATTTTGTTTTATTATACATCATTTAATATTTTATTGTTTTATATTGTAGTGACAGGGTTTGACATGAGCCCCAGAGTAGTCTCACACACCTGGCCTAAAGCAATGCTCCTGCTTCAGACTCCCAAAGTGATGTGATGACAGTCACTAACCACTAAGTCTCGTTAATTATTTCATTGTATTTTACTATTTTATTTTTTATTTGTAGTGACAGGGTTTTGCCAGGAGGCCCAGCCTCATCTCACTCTCCTGGCCTGAAGCTGTCCTCCTGCCTTGGCCTCCCAAAATGCTGGGATCCCAGCCTGGAACCACTAAGTATGGCTAATTATATTATATCATTTTATTTTATTATACTATATGTTATTTTATTTTATTTTTCTTTACTATTTCACTTTTTCAATATGTAGTGACAGGTTTGCCATCAGGCCCAAGCTAGTCTCACACTCCTGACCTGAAGTGATCCACTTGCCTCGGCCTCCCAGAGTGCTGGTACGACTGTGAGGAATGACAAAGTCTGGATAATTTTTAATTTATTTTATTTTGTTATTTAATTTTTTACTTTTTTTTTAATTTTGTAGAGGCACAGTTTAGCTATGAGGCCCAGGCTAGTCTCAAACACCTTGCCTAAGTGATACTCCTGGCCTGACTTACCAAAGTCCTGGTATACAATGCAAGAACCACTAAGTCTGGCTAATTTTTATTTTATTTTACTTTGTTTTATTTTATTTTACTTTATTTTATGTTATTTTATTTAACTTTACAATTTTTTAAAATTTTTTAGCAACTGGGTGTTTCCATGAGCTCCAGGCTATTATCACACTCCTGACCTGAAGTGATCCTCATACCTAGACTGCCCAAAATACTAGTATAACATTGTGTAACTATGAGGTCTTTCTAATTATTTGATTTCATTTTTATTTTATTGTATTTTATTTTACTCTACTATTCTTTTATTTTATTTTGTAGTGATAGGGTTTTGCCATGAGGCCCAGGCTAGACTCATACACTTGGCCTGAAGTGATGATCACACCTCAGCCTCCCAAAGTGTTGGGATGACAGTGAGAAAACACTAAGTCTGGTAAATTATTTTATTTCATTTTATTTTAATGTATTT
>NW_007127820.1:0-769 GCF_000164805.1 Carlito syrichta
TTTTACACTTTAATTTATTTATTTTGTAGTGACAAGGTTTTGTCATGATCCCCCGGTACTCTCACACTCCTGGCCTGAACTGATCCTCCCACCTTAGCTTCCCAACATACTAGAATGACTGTGAGGAACTACGAAGTCTTTTTAATTATTTTATTTTATTTTATGTCATTCTTTTCTTTTCAATTTATTTTGTTTTACTTTATTTTATTTTACTTTGTCTTTGTATGTTTTAATTTTAAAGAGACAGGGTTTTCCTATGAGGCCCAGACTAGTCTTAAGCTCCTGATCTCTAGATATCTTCCCACTTCAGCCTCTCAAAATGCTGGGTTTCATGCAGGAACCACCAAATCTGGCAAATTATTTTATTTTATTTTACTTTATTTCATTTCATTCTATTTTATTTTACTATGCTATCTAACTTTTAACTTTTGTATAGGCAGGGTTTTGTAATGAGGCCCAGAATAGTCTCAAAATCCTGGCCTCGGGTAATCCTCACACCTCAGCCTTGCAATGTGCTGGGATGCCAGGCAGGAACCATTAAGTCTGGCTAATTATTTTATTTATATTATTTCATTTTATATTTCTTTACTGTTTTATTTTTTATTTTGTTGAGACTGTGTTTTGCTATGAGGCAAAATTATTTTATTTTATTGGATTTTACTGTTTTGTATTTTATTTTGTTTTATTGTATTTTACTTTGCTTTACATATTATTTTATTATTTTGTAGGAACAGTGTTTTGCTGTGAGGTCAGGCTATTCTAAAACTCC
>NW_007127821.1:0-788 GCF_000164805.1 Carlito syrichta
CTAATCCTCACACCTCAGCCTTGCAATGTGCTGGGATGCCAGGCAGGAACCATTAAGTCTGGCTAATTATTTTATTTATATTATTTCATTTTATATTTCTTTACTGTTTATTTTTTATTTTGTTGAGACTGTGTTTTGCTATGAGGCAAAATTATTTTATTTTATTGGATTTTACTGTTTTGTATTTTATTTTGTTTTATTGTATTTTACTTTGCTTTACATATTATTTTTTTATTTTGTAGGAAAAGTGTTTTGCTGTGAGGTCAGGCTATTCTAAAACTCCTGGCCTCAAGTGTCACTCTTGCCTCAGCTTTCCAAAGACCTGATATGACATGCATGAGCCACCAAGGTTATTTTATTTTATTTTATGCTCTTTTAACTTTACTTCACAATTTTATTTTTTTATTTTGTAGCAACAGACTTTTGTCATGTTCCCAGACTAGTCTCATATTCCTGGGCTGATGTAATACCTCGCCTCATCCTCACAAAATGCTAGGATGACCTTTAGGAACCACTATGTCTTTATAATTATTTAATTTCTCTTGTTTTATTTCATTTTAGTATTTTATCTTTTTAATTTGTAGAGACAGTGTTTTGCTATGAGCCCAGGCTACTCTCAAACTCCTGGTTTCAACCAATCCTTCTGCCTCAGCCTCCCACAGTGCTGAGATGACAGGGAGGAACTACTAAATCTGGCTCTATTTTTAAATTTTTTTATATTTCATTTTAATTCATTATTTTTATTTTGTCATATTTTGTTATTTTATTTCATTTTTTATTTTATTTTA
>NW_007127822.1:0-812 GCF_000164805.1 Carlito syrichta
CTCTACTATTTTATTTTTTAATTGCATAATTACAGAGTTTTTCTATGAGGCTCAGGCAAGTCTAACTCTGGTACTCCTGCCTCAGCCCACTAAGTGCTGGGATGTCAGTCAGTAACCACTGTCTGCTTAAATTATTTTATTATATTGTATTTTATAGATTAAATTTTATTTTACTATTTTTTTTTAAATTTTATATTGCCAGGTTTTTCCTATAAGGCCCAGGCTAGTCTAAATGACCTGTCCCCAAGCAAACCTCCTGCCTTGGTCTCACACAGTGTTGGGAAGGCAGGCAGGAACTAAAAGTCTGGTTTATGTTATCTTATTTTATTTTATATTCTCTATTTTATTTTATTTTATCTTACTTTAGTACTTTACATTTTCATTTTGAAGAGACTTTTTTTTGCTATGAGGTCCAGGCTAATCTCAAATTCTTGAGCTAGAGTGATCCTCCAGCCTTTGCCTCCCAAAGGGCTGGAATGCCATGCAGGAACCACTGAATCTGGCTAATTATTTACTGTATTTTATTTTTCTTAGTTATTTTGTTTTTTAACTTTTTAGTGACAGGGCTTTGCTATGAGGCCCAGGATAGTCTCAACCTCATGGCCTCAAGTTATCCTCCTTCCTCCGCCTCCCAACCTGCTGGGATCCCAGCCTGGTACCACTAAGTCTGGCTAAGTATATTATATCATTTTATTTATTATATTATATGTTATTGTATTTGATTATACTTTACTTTTATAGTTTTTCATTTTGTAGTGACAGAGTGTTGCCACCAGGCCCAGACTAGTCTCACATTCCTGGCCTAAAGTGAC
>NW_007127823.1:0-1834 GCF_000164805.1 Carlito syrichta
CAATAAAATTAATTAAAATAAAATATAATAAAATTAAAAAATAGAGCCAGATTTAGCCCTTGCATCTCAGCACTGTGGGAGGCCGAGGCAGAAGGATCGGTTGAAACCAGGATTTTGAGATTAGTCTGGGGCTTATAGCAAAACACTATCTCAACAAATTAAAAAGATAAAATACTAAAATGAAATAAAACAAGAGAAATTAAAATAATTATAAAGACATAGTGGTTCCTAAAAGTCATCTAAGCATTTTGGGAGGCTGAGGCAAGATATTGCTTCAGGCCAGGAATGTGACACTAACCTGGGACTCAGGGAAAAGTCTGTCACTACAAAATAAAAAAAAATTGTAAAGATAAAAGAACATAAAATAAAATAAACATTGGTGGCTCATGCATGTCATACCAGGTCTTAGGGAAGCTGAGGCAAGATTGACACAACACTAGGTGTTTTAGAATAGCCTGACCTCATAACAAAACACTGTTCCTGCAAAATAAAATGTAAAGCAAAGTAAAATACAATAAAACAAAATAAAATACAAAACAGTAAAACCCAATAAAATAAATTAATTTTGCCTTATAGCAAAACAGTCTTGACAAAATAAAAAATAAAATAGTAAATAAATATAAAATGAAATAACATGAATAAAATAATTAGCCAGACTTAATGGTTCCTGCCTGGCATCCTAGCACATTGCAAGGCTGAGGTGTGAGGATTACCTGAGGTCAGTATTTTTGAGACTACCCTGGGCCTCATTACAAAACCCTGTCTATACAAAATTTAAAAATAAAATAGCAAAGTAAAATTAAATTAAATTAAATTAAAAAAGTAAAATAAAATAAAATAATTTGCCAGATTTGGTGGTTCCTGCATGCAATCCAGGATTTTGGGAGGCCAAAGTGGGAGGATATTTAGAGATCAGGAGCTTAAGACTAGTCTGGGCCTCATAGGAGGATCCTGTCTCTACAAAATTAAAAAATACAATGATAAAGTAAAATAAAATAAAGTAAAACAAAATAAATTAAAAAGAAAAGACATGACATAAAATACAATAAAATAATTAGAAAGACTTAGTGGTTCCTCACAGTCACCCTAGCATGTTGGAACGCTAAGGTGGAGGATCACTTCAGGCCAGGAGTGTGAGAATAGCCAGGGGATCATGGCAAAACCTGTCACTACAAAATAAATAAATTAAAGTGTAAAATAAAGTAAACTAAAGTAACAAAATAAAAATAAATAAATAAAATAAAACAAAATAAAATAATTAGCCAGACTCAGTGGTTCCTCACTCTCATCCAAGCACTTTGGGAGGCCAAAGTGGGAGGTTGACTTGAGGACAGGAGTTGGAGACTAGCCTGGGATTCATAACAAAACACTGTCTCTACAAATTGAAAAAAAAATAGTAAAGCGAAGTAAAATAAAATGAAATAAAATAATATAAAATAAAATTTAAATAAATTGAAGCAGACTTAGTGATTCCTGACTGGCATCCCAGACCTTTTAGGAGGCTGAGA
Organism: Carlito syrichta; assembly: GCF_000164805.1. NCBI lineage: Eukaryota > Metazoa > Chordata > Mammalia > Primates > Tarsiidae > Carlito > Carlito syrichta. The sequence goes on from NW_007127823.1 coordinate 1,509, forward strand.
CTGGAGTATCACTTGAGTCCTGTAGTTTGAGAATTTCCTGGGTCTCATAGGAAAACACTCTCTATAAAAAATTTTTTAAAAATAGTAAAGTATAGTAAAATAAAAGAGAATAAAATGAAATACATTATATACATACATAAACAAAATAAAAGAAAATAATAAATACATAGCCAGGATTAGTGGTTCCAGCCTGGCATACCAGAACTTTGAAAAGTCAGGGCCAGAGGGTATCAGTTGAGGCCAGGTGATTGAGACTACCCTGGGTCTCATCGCAAACCCTGTCTCTACAGAATAAAAATATACAATAGTAAAATAAAATGTAATCA
>NW_007127823.1:3029-6511 GCF_000164805.1 Carlito syrichta
ATTGTATGAGACTAGCCTGGGCCTCATGGCAAAACCCTATCACTACAAAATAAAATTTAAAAAATAGTAAAGTAAAATAAAATACAATAAAATAAAAATAAAATAAAATATTTAGAAAGACTCGTGGTTCCACAAAGTCATACTAGTATTTTGGGAGGTCGAGGCAGGGGGTCACATCAGGTCAGGAGTGTGATACTAGCCTGGAGCTCACAGAAAAACCCGGTTGCTACAAAATTTAAAAAATTGTAAAGTTAAATAAAATAACGTAAAATAACGTAAAATAAAATAAAATAAAAATTAGGCAGACTTAGTGGTTCCTGCATCGTATACCAGGACTTTGGTAAGCCAGGGCACGAGTATTACTTAGGCAAGGTGTTTGAGACTAGCCTGGGCCTCATAGCTAAACTGTGCCTCTACAAAATTTTAAAAAATAGTAAAAAATAAAATAAAATAATATAAAATAAATTAAAAATAATCAAGACTCAGTCATTCCTCACAGTCATACCAGCACTGTGGGAGGCCAAGGCAAGTGGATCACTTCAGGCCATGAGTATGAGAATAGCGTGGGCCTGATGGCAAAAACCTGTCACCACATAATGAAAAAATAAAATGGTAAAGAAAAATGAAATAAAATAACATATAATCTAACAAAATAAAATGATATAATATAGTTAGCCAGACTTAGTGGTTCCAGGCTGGGATCCCAGCACTTTGGGAGGCCAAGGCAGGAGGACAGCTTCAGGCCAGGAGTGTGAGATGAGCCTGGGCCTCCTGGCAAAACCCTGTCACTACAAAATAAAAGATAAAATATCAAAATAAATGAAATAATTGACGAGACTTAGTGGTTAGTGACTGTCATCACAGCACTTTGGGAGGCTGAAGCAGGAGCATTGCTTTAGGCCAGGTGTGTGAGACTACTCTGGGGCTTATGTCAAAACCCTGTCACTACAATATAAAACAATAAAATATTAAATGAAGTATAATAAAACAAAATGAAATTAAGTAATGTGAAATGAAATAAAATAAAATAAATTAAAATATTAGTCAGACAGTCATTCCTGACAGTCATTCTAGCACTTTGGGTGGCCAAGTTGGGCAGATTGCTTAAAGGCAGGAGTGTGAGACTTGCCTGGGCCTCTTGGCAAAATTCTGTCACTACAAAATGAGAAAATAAAATAGTAAAATATCATAAAATAAAGTAAAGAGCCAGACTCAGTGATTCCTGAATTGCATCTCAGCACTGTAGCAGGCTGATGTGGGAGGATTTCTTGAAGCCAGCAGTGTGAGACTAGCCTGGGGCTCATAGACAATCACTGACTCAACAAAATATAAAAAATACAATACTAAAGTAAACTAAAATAAAATGCATTAAAATAAAATGAAATAAGATAATTACCCAAACTTAGTGTTTCCTCACTTGTCATTCCAACATTTTGGGAGGCTGAGGTGTGAACATCACCTAGGGCCAAGTGTATGAGACTAGACTGGACCTCATGGCAAAACCCTATCACTACAAAATAAAATAAGAATATAGTAAAGTAAAATAAAATACAATAAATGAAAATAATGTAAAACAATTAGAAAGACTTTGTTAAACAATGTCATACTAGCATTTTGGAGGTTGAGGCAGAGGATCACTTCAGGCCAGGAGTGTGATACTAGCCTGGGGCTCATGGCAAAATGTGGTTGCCACAAAATAAAAAAAAAATTGTAATGTTAAATAAAGTAACAAAAGTAAAGTAAAATAAAGTAAAACAAAATAAAATAAAATAAAAGTTAGCCAGACTTAATGGTTCCTGCATCGCATACCAGGACTTTGTTAAGCCAGGGCAGGAATATCACTAGTGGCCAGGTGTTTGAGACTAGCCTGGGCTTCATAGCTAAACACTGCCTCTACAAAATAAAGAAAAAATAGTAAAAAATAAAATAAAATAATATAAAATATATTTAAAAATAAACCAGACTTAATCATTCTTCACAGTCAAGCCAGCATTTTGGGGGGCTGAGGCGAGTGGGTCACTTTAGGCCAGGAATGTGAGACAAGTCTGGGCCTGGTGGCAACACTCTGTCACTACAAAATGAAAAACTATAAAAGTAAAGTATAATCAAATACAATAACATATAATATAATAAATAAAATGATATAATATACTTAGCCAGACTTAGTGGTACCAGGCTGGGATCCCAGCAGGTTGGGAGGCGGAGGAAGGAGGATAACTTGAGGCCATGAGGTTGAGACTATCCTGGGCCTCATAGCAAAGCCCTGTCACTAAAAAGTTAAAAAACAAAATAACTAAGAAAAATAAAATACAGTAAATAATTAGCCAGATTCAGTGGTTCCTGCATGGCATTCCAGCCCTTTGGGAGGCCAAGGCTGGAGGATCACTCTAGCTCAGGAATTTGAGATTAGCCTGGACCTCATAGCAAAAAAAAAGTCTCTTCAAAATGAAAATGTAAAGTACTAAAGTAAGATAAAATAAAATAAAATATAGAATATAAAATAAAATAAGATAACATAAACCAGACTTTTAGTTCCTGCCTGGCTTCCCAACACTGTGTGAGACCAAGGCAGGAGGTTTGCTTGGGGACAGGTCATTTAGACTAGTCTGGGCCTTATAGGAAAAACCTGGCAATATAAAATTTAAAAAAAATAGTAAAATAAAATTTAATCTATAAAATATAATATAATAAAATAATTAAGCAGACAGTGGTTACTGACTGACATCCCAGCACTTAGTGGGCTGAGGCAGGAGTACCAGAGTGAGACTTGCCTGAGCCTCATAGAAAAACTCTGTAATTATGCAATTAAAGAATAAAATAGTAGAGTAAAATAAAATAAAATAAAAAATGAAATAAAATAACAAAATATGACAAAATAAAATTAATGAATTAAAATGAAATATAAAAAAATTTAAAAATAGAGCCAGATTTAGTAGTTTCTCCCTGGCATCTCAGCACTTTGGGAGGCTGAGGCAGAAGGATTGGTTGAAACCAGGAGTTTGAGAGTAGCCTGGGCTCATAGCAAAACACTGTCTCTACAAATTAAAAAGATAAAATACTAAAATGAAATAAAATAAGAGAAATTAAATAATTATAAAGACATTGTGGTTCCTAAATGTCATCCTAGCATTTTGTGAGGATGAGGCGAGGTATTACATCAGCCCAGGAATATGAGACTAGTCTGGGAACATGACAAAAGTCTGTCTCTACAAAATAAAAAAATAAAATTGTGAAGTAAAGTTAAAAGAGCATAAAATAAAATAAAAATAACCTTGGTGGCTCATGCATGTCATATCAGGTCTATGGAAAGCTGAGGCAAGAGTGACACTTGAGACCAGGAGTTTTAGAATAGCCTGACCTCACAGCAAAACACTGTTCCTACAAAATAATAAAATAATATGTAAAGCAAAGTAAATACAATAAAACAAAATAAAATACAAACAGTAAATCCAATAAATAAAATAATTTTGCCTCATAGCAAA
>NW_007127824.1:0-804 GCF_000164805.1 Carlito syrichta
TGTATTATACTTTACTATTTTTAAAAAAAATTTTTATAGAGAGTGTTTTCCTATGAGACCCAGGAAATTCTCAAACTACAGGACTCAAGTGATCCTCCAGTCTCAGTCTCCTAAAAGGTCTGGGATGCCAGTCAGGAATCACTAAGTCTGCTTCAATTTATTTAAATTTTATTTTATATTATTTTATTTCATTTTATTTTACTTCGCTTTACTATTTTTTTTTCAATTTGTAGAGACAGTGTTTTGTTATGAATCCCAGGCTAGTCTCCAACTCCTGTCCTCAAGTCAACCTCCCACTTTGGCCTCCCAAAGTGCTTGGATGAGAGTGAGGAACCACTGAGTCTGGCTAATTATTTTATTTTGTTTTATTTTATTTATTTATTTTTATTTTGTTACTTTAGTTTACCTTATTTTACACTTTAATTTATTTATTTTGTAGTGACAGGTTTTGCCATGATCCCCTGGCTATTCTCACACTCCTGGCCTGAAGTGATCCTCCACCTTAGCGTTCCAACATGCTAGGGTGACTGTGAGGAACCACTAAGTCTTTCTAATTATTTTATTGTATTTTATGTCATGTCTTTTCTTTTTAATTTATTTTGTTTTACTTTATTTTATTTTACTTTATCATTGTATGTTTTAATTTTGTAGAGACAGGATCCTCCTATGAGGCCCAGACTAGTCTCAAGCTCCTGATCTCTAAATATCCTCCCACTTTGACCTCCCAAAATCCTGGATTGCATGCAGGAACCACCAAATCTGGCAAATTATTTTATTTTATTTTACTTTTTTAATTTAATTTAG
>NW_007127825.1:0-804 GCF_000164805.1 Carlito syrichta
AAAATTAATTTATTTTATTGGGTTTACTGTTTGTATTTATTTTGTTTATGTATTTACTTGCTTTACATTTATTTGCAGGAACAGTGTTTTGCTATGAGGTCAGGCTATTCTAAAACACTAGTGTTGTGTCAATCTTGCGTCAGCTTCCCTAAGACCTGGTATGACATGCATGAGCCACCAATGTTTATTTTATTTTATGTTCTTTTATCTTTACAATTTTTTTTTATTTTGTAGTGACAGACTTTTCCCTGGGTCCCAGGTTAGTGTCACATTCCTGGCCTGAAGCAATATCTTGCCTCAGCCTCCCAAAATGCTTAGATGACTTTTAGGAAACACTATGTCTTTATAATTATTTTAATTTCTCTTGTTTTATTTCATTTTAGTATTTTATCTTTTAAATTTGTTGAGATAGTGTTTTGCTATAAGCCCCAGACTAATCTCAAAATCCTGGTTTCAACCGATCCTTCTGCCTCGGCCTCCCACAGTGCTGAGATACAAGGGCTAAATCTGGCTCTATTTTTTAATTTTATTATATTTTATTTTAATTAATTTTATTCTGTTATTTTTTATTTTATTTTGTTTCATTTTTATTTTATTTCATTTTTTATTTTATATTATTTCATTTCAATTTATTTTACTCTACTTATTTATTTATTTATTTATTTATTTTGAGTTGGAGTCTCACTCTGTCACCCAGACTTGAGTGTAATTGCCGCTACTGGCCACCACAGCCTCGACCCGCTGGGCTCCAGCGATCCTTCTGCCTCAGCCTTCCAAGTAGCCAGAATTACAGGCATGCACTGA
>NW_007127826.1:0-769 GCF_000164805.1 Carlito syrichta
TCCCACAGTGCTGAGATGCAAAGGGCTAAATCTGGCTCTATTTTTTAAATTTTATTATATTTATTTTTAATTAATTTTATTCTGTTATTTTTTATTTTATTTTTGTTTCATTTTTATTTTATTTCATTTTTTTATTTTATATTATTTCATTTCAATTTATTTTACTCTACTTATTTATTTATTTATTTATTGATTTATTTATTTTGAGTTGGAGTCTCACTCTGTCACCCAGACTTGAGTGTAATTGCCACTACTGGCCACCACAGCCTCGACCTGCTGGGCTCCAGCGATCCTTCTGCCTCAGCCTTCCAAGTAGCCAGAATTACAGGCATGCACTACTACACCTGGCTAATTTTTTGATTTATTGTAGAGATGAGGTCTCACTGCCCAGGCGGGTCTCGAACCCATGGGCTCAGGCAATCCACTCACCTCAGCCTCCCAAAGGCGTGGGATTACAGGCTGAGCCACCGAGCCCAGCTTATTTCATTTTTTAATTGCATAATGACAGAGTTTTTCTATGAGGCTCAGGAGAGTCTCACTCTGATACTCCTGCCTCAGCCCCCAAAGTCCTAGGATGTCAGTCAGTCACCACTCTCTAGTTAATTATTTTATTATGTTTTAATTTATAGATTAAATTTTATTTTACTATTTAAAAAAAATTTCTTATTGACAGGTTTTTTCTATAATGTCCAGGCTAGTCTCACTGTCCTATCTGTAAGCAAACATCCCTCCTTGGTCTCCCACAGTGCTGGGATGCTAGGCAGGAACT
>NW_007127827.1:0-931 GCF_000164805.1 Carlito syrichta
CCCCAGGCTATTCATAAAAACTGAGCTTCAAGCAATCCTCTCACATAGGCCTCTTACAGTGCTGGGATGCCATGTAGAAACTACTAAGTCTGGGTCTTTATTTTATTCTATTTTATTTTGCTATCTTATTGTATTTTACTTTATTTTATTTTATTTTACTTTACTGTTTTGTTTTATTTTGTAGAGACAGGCTTTAGCTATGAGGCCCAGGCTACTCTCAAACTCCTGGCATCAAATGATATTCCCACCTGATCCTTCCACAGTGCTGGTATGCCAGGCAGGAACCACTGAGTCTGGCTGATATAACTTTATGTTTATTTTGTTTATTGGTTTTGTTTTTTACTTTACTATTTTCTTTTTTCATTTTGAGGTGACAGGGTCTTGCCATGAGGCTCAGGCTAGTCCCAAACTGCTTGTCTCAAGCAACCCTTGCACCTTGGCCTCGTAATGTGCTGGGATGCCAGGCATGAATCATTAAGTCTAGCTAATTATTTTATTTTATTTTATTCATCTTGTTTTATTCTTCTTTACTATATTATTTTTTTATTTTGTAGAGACAGTGTTTTGTTTTGAGGCTCAGCCTAGTCTCACACTGCTGGCCTGAGCGATACTCCCTCCTCAGCCTCCCAAAATGCAGTTATGACAGTGAGGAAACACTAAGTCTGGATCATTTTTATATTTTATAGCATTGTATTTTACTTTGCTTTACTATTATTTATTTAATTTAGTAGAGATAGTGTTTTGCTAAGATGCCTGGCTAGTATCAAATTCATGGGCTCAAGCGATCTACCCAGTTTCATCTCTCATGTGTCTGCGATGCCAGTCATGAACCTCTAACTCTAGCTCATTATATTTAATATTATTATTTTATTATACTTTTTATTTCATTTTATTTTACTATTATATTTTTTTATTTGTAAAGACAGGGTTT
>NW_007127828.1:0-3636 GCF_000164805.1 Carlito syrichta
ATTCTTTTTAATTTTGTTTGAGAAAGTGTTTTGCTATGAGGCCCAGGCAAGTCTCAAACTACTGACCTCAAGTGATCCTCTGGCCTCAGCCTGCTACATGACTGAGATGCCAGGCAGGAATCATTATGTCTGATTCAATTTATTTTAATTTTATTTTATATTATTTTATTTCACTTTATTTTACTTTGCTTTACTATTTTATTTACTTTGTAGAGTCAGTGTTTTCCTGTGAGTCCCAGTCTAGTCTTTAACTACTGACCTCAAGTGAACCTCCCACACTGGCATCCCAAAGTGCTGGGATGAGAGTGAGGAACCACTGTGTCTGGCTTATTATTTTATTTTATTTATTTATTTTTATTTTATGTTATTTTAGGTTTACTTATTTTACAATTTAAATTTTTTATTTTGTAGTAACAGGGTTTTGCCATAATCCCCTGGCTAATCTCATACCCCTGGCCTGAGCTGATCCTCCCACCTTAGCCTCCCAACATGCTAGAATGACTGTGAAAAACCACTAAGTCTTTCTAATTATTTTATTTTATTTTATGTCATGTTTTTTCTTTTAATTTTATTTTCTTTTAAATTATTTTATTTCATTTACTTTACCATTGTGTGTTTTAATTTTGTAGAGACAGCATTTTCCTATGAGGCCCAGACTAGTCTCAAGCTCCTGATCTCTAGATATCCTCCGGCTTCGGCCTCCCAAAATAAGATGCAGGAACCACCAAATATGGCTAATTACTTTATTTTTTTACTTTATTTTTATTTCATTTTATTTTATTTTACTTTACTATTTTATTTTTAAATTTTGTACAGACAGGTTTGTAATGAGGCCCAGGGTAGTGTCAAAATCCTGACCTCAAGTAATCCTCGTACCTCAGACTTGCAATGTGCTGGGATGCCAGGCAGGAACCATTAAGTCTGGGTAATTATTTTATTTATCTTATTTTATTTTATATTTACTTACTATGTTATTTTTTATTTTGTAGAGACTGTAAATTGCAATGAGGCAAAATAATTTTATTTCATTAGATTTTATTTTTTGTTTTTTATTTTGTTTTATTGTATTTTACTTTGCTTTACTATTTTATTTTTTTATTTGTAGGAAAAGTGTTTTGCTATGAGGTCAGGTTACTCTAAAACACCTGGCTTAAAGAGTTACTCTTGCCCTAGCTTCCCAAAGTCCCGATATGCCATGCAGGAACCACCAAGTCTGGCTAATTTTTATTTTATTTTTATTTATTTTATGTTATTTTCTTTACCTTTACAATTTTATTTTTTTATTTTGAAGTGACAGAGTTTTGCCATGATTCCCAGGCTAGTCACAAACTCCTGGCCTGAAGCAATACTTTGCCTCAGCCTCCCAAAATGCAAGGATGACTGTGAGGTACCACTACATCTTTCTAATAATTTTAATTTATTTATTTTTAATTTATTTTAGTATTTTATTTTTTTAATTTGTAGAGACAGGGTTTTGCTATGAGTCCCAGGCTTGTCTCAAACTCCTTGCTTCAACCGATCCTTCTGCCTCGGCCTCCCACAATGCTGGATGCCAGGGAGGAACCAATAAGTCTCACTCTGTTTTTTAATTTTGTTATATTTTATTTGAATTAATTAATATTATTTTGCTATTTTTTGTTTTTTTATTTTATTGCATTTTTATTTTATTTCATTTCATTTTCTTTCACTCTACTATTTTATTTATTTATTACGTATTGACACAGTTTTTTTATGAAGCTCAGGGAAGTCTCACTCTGATCCTCCTGCCTCAGCCTCCCAGAATGCTGGGATGACAGTCAGTAACTATTAAGTATGGTTAATTATTTTATTTTATATATTTTAATTTATTTTACTATTTAAAAAAAATTTGTATAGACAGGTTTTTTCCTATTATGCCTAGGCTATTCTCAGTATCCCAGCCCCATGAAAACCTCCTACCTTGGTCTCCCACAGTGCTGGGATGCCAGGCAGGAACTAAATGTCTGATTCATGTTATCTCATTTTATTTTATATTCTATATTTTATTTTATTTTATCTTACTTTAGTGCTTTATATTTTGATTTTGAAGAGACATTTTTTTGCTATGAGGTCCAGGCTAATCTCAAATTCTTGAGCTAGAATGATCCTCCAGCCTCAGCCTCCCAAAGAACTGGAAGGCCATGCAAGAACCACTGAATATGGCTAATTATTTACTGCATTTTTATTTTTTTTAGTTATTTTGTTTTTTAACTTTTTGATGACAGAGCTTTGCTATAAGGCCCAGGATAGTCTCAACCACATGGCCTCAAGTTATCCTCCTTCCTCAGCCTCCAAACTGCTGGGATCCCAGCCTGATATCACTAAGTCTGGCTAAAAATATTATATCATTTTATTTCTTATATTATATGTTATTTTATTTTATTATACTTTACTTGTATAGTTTTTCATTTTGTAGTGACAGGGTATTGCCATCAGGCCCAGGCTAGTCTCATATTCCTGGCCTAAAGTGACCCACTCACCCTCGGCTCCCCAAAGTGCTGGCTTGACTGTGAAGAATAAGTCTGGTGTATTTTAAAATTTATTTTATTTTATCTTTTTAGTATTTTTTAAAAATTTTATAGAGGAAGAGTTTAGCAATGAGGCCCAGGCTAGTCTCAAACACTTGCCTAAGCGATACTCCTGCCCTGGCTTACCAAAGTCCTGGTATACGATGCAGAAACCACTAAGTCTGGCTAATTTTTATTTTATTATATTTTGTTTTACTTTATTTTAGGTTATTTTATTTAACATTAAAAATTTTTTTTTTATTTTGTAGCAACCAGGTTTTTCCATGATCTCCAGGTTATTATCACACTCCTGACCTGAAGTGATCCTCTCGCTTAGACCCCGCAAAATACTAGTATGACTTTGTGGAACCACAAAGTCTTTCTAATTATTTTATTTTATTTTTATTGTATTTTATTTTACTTTACTATTTTTAAATTTTATTTGTAGTGTAGAGCTTTGCCATGAGGCCCAGGCTAGTCTCATACACTTGGCCTGAAATGATGCTCATGCCTCAGCCTCCCAAAGTGTTGGGATGACACTGAGAAAACACTAAGTCTGGTAAATTATTTTATTTCAATTTATTTTAATGTATTTTATTTTACTTTAGTATTGTATTTTTTATATTTTATAGAGACAGTGATTTGCTATGAGTCCCAGGCTAGTCTCACACTGCTGTCTTGAAGAAATTCTCCCACATCAGCCTCTGACAGTGCTGGGATGCCAGGCAGGATCCAGTGAGTCTGGCTCTTTACTTTATTTTATTTTACTTTACTATTTTATTTTTTAATTTTTAGTGACATGGTTTTGCCAACAGGTCCAGGCTAGTCTCAGACTCCTGGCCCGAAGCAATCTGTCCACCTTGGCCTCCCAAAATGCTGGAATGACTGTCAGGAATGACAAAGTCTGGCTAATATTTTAATTCATTTTTTTATATTGTAGTGACAGGATTTTGCCTTGGGACCCAGGGTAGTCTCACACACCTGGCCTAAAGCAATGCTTCCACCTCGGCCTCCCAAAATGCTGAGATTACAGTGAGGAATTACTAAGTATGGCTAATTATTTTATTTTATTTTATTTTACTTTACTTTGGTGCTTTATTTTTTTTTTTTT
>NW_007127829.1:0-815 GCF_000164805.1 Carlito syrichta
CTTTATTGTATTTTATTTTACTTTACTATTTTTAAATTTTATTTGTAGCGTAGAGTTTTGCCATGAGGCCCAGGCTAGTCTCATACACTTGGCCTGAAATGATGCTCATGCCTCAGCCTCCCAAAGTGTTGGGATGACACTGAGAAAACACTAAGTCTGGTAAATTATTTTATTTCAATTTATTTTAATGTATTTTATTTTACTTTAGTATTGTATTTTTTATATTTTATAGAGACAGTGATTTGCTATGAGTCCCAGGCTAGTCTCACACTGCTGTCTTGAAGAAATCCTCCCACATCAGCCTCTGACAGTGCTGGGATGCCAGGCAGGATCCAGTGAGTCTGGCTCTTTACTTTATTTTATTTTACTTTACTATTTTATTTTTTAATTTTTAGTGACATGGTTTTGCCAACAGGTCCAGGCTAGTCTCAGACTCCTGGCCTGAAGCAATCTGTCCACCTTGGCCTCCCAAAATGCTGGAATGACTGTCAGGAATGACAAAGTCTGGCTAATATTTTAATTCATTTTTTTATATTGTAGTGACAGGATTTTGCCTTGGGACCCAGGGTAGTCTCACACACCTGGCCTAAAGCAATGCTTCCGCCTCGGCCTCCCAAAATGCTGAGATTACAGTGAGGAATTACTAAGTATGGCTAATTATTTTATTTTATTTTATTTTACTTTACTTTGGTGCTTTATTTTTTTTTTTAGTTTGTATAAACAGGGTTTTGCTATGAGTCCCAGGCTACTAGTGAACACCCAGCTTTAAGCGATCCTCCCACATTGGCTTCTGACAGTGCTGGAATGCCAGGAAG
>NW_007127830.1:0-3356 GCF_000164805.1 Carlito syrichta
TTTTATTTTGTAGAGATGGGGTTTTGCTATGAGGCCCAGGCTAATCTCAAATTCTTGAGCTAGAGTGATCCTCTAGCCTCAGCCTCCCAAAGTGCCGGAATGCCATGTAGGAACCACTGAGTCAGGCTAATTATTTACTTTACTTTATTTTTCTTAGTTATTTTGTTTACGTATTTTGTAGTGACAGGGTTGTGCTATGAGGCCCAGGATAGTCTCAAACACCTGGCATCAAGCTATCTTCATGCCTCGGCCTCCCAAAATCCTAGGATCCCAGCCTGGAACCACTAAGTCTGGCTAATTATATTATATCATTTTATTTTATTATATTATATGTTATTTTATTTCATTATCCTTTACTTTCATATTTTTTCATTTTGTAGTGAAAGGGTGTTGCCATCAGACCCAGGCTAGACTTACACTCCTGGCATGAAGTGACCTACATGCTTTGGCCTCCCAAAGTACTTGTATGACTGTGAGGAATGACTAAGTCTGCTTTATTTTTAAAAATATTTTATTTTGGCTGGGCTCAGTGGCTCAGCCTGTAATCCCACGGCTTTGGGAGTCTGAGGTGAGTGGATTGCCTGAGCCCGCGGGTTCGACACCTGCCTGGGCAGCAAGACCTCATCTCTACAATAACTAAAAAAATCAGCCAGGCATGGTAGCGCATGCCTGTAATTCTGGCTACTCAGAAGGCAGAGGCAGAAGGATCACTGGAGCCTAGCAGGCAAGGCTGCAGTGGCCGGAAATGGCCACTGCACTCCAGTCTGGGTGACCGAGTGAGACTCCAACTCAAAAAGAAAATTTATTTTATTTTATTTTTTACTATTTTTTTTTTAATTTTGTAGAGGCAGTGTTTAGTTATGAGGCCCAGGCTATTCTCAAGCACCTTGCCTAAGCGATACTTCTGCCCTGGTTTACCAAAGTTCTGGCATATGATGCAGGAAGCACTAAGTATGGCTAATTTTTATTTTATTTTACTTTGTTTTACTTTATTTTACTTTATTTTATGTTATTTTATTTAACATTACAATTTTTTTATTTTGTAGCAACAGGCTTTTGCCATAAGCCCCAGGCTAGTATCACACTTCTGGTCTGAAGTGATCCTCCTGCCTCGACTGCCCAAAATTCTAGTATGACATTGTTTAACAACTAAGTCTTTCTAATTATTTTATTTTATTTTTATTTTATTTCATTTTATTTTACATTACTATTTTTTATTTTATTTTTGTAGTAATAGGGTTTTGCCATGAGGCCCAGGCTAGTCTCATACACTTAGCCTGAAGTGATGCTCACGCCTCAGCCTCCCAAAACTTTAGGATGACAGTGAGAAAAAAATAAGTCTGGCTAATTATTTTATTGCATTTTTTAAAATGTATTTTAGTTTACTTTACTTTAGTATTGTATTTTTATATTTTCTAGAAACAGTGTTTTGCTATGGGCCCCAGGCTAGTCTCACACTACTGGCTTCAAGAAATACTCCCACGTCAGCCTCTGACAGTGCGGGAATGCCAGGTAGGATCTACTAAGTCGGCTCTATATTTTATTTTACTTTTTTTATTTTTTAATATTTTATACACAGGGTTTTGCTATTCGACCCAGGATAGTCTCAAAATCCTGGCCTCAAGTGATTCTCACCCCTCAGCCTTGCAATGTGCTGGGATGCCAGGCAGGAGCCATCAATTATGTATAATTATTTTATTTATCTTATATCATTTCATATTTCTTACTATTTTATTATTTATTTTGTAGAGAATGTGTTTTGCTAAGATGCAAAATAATTTTTATTTTATTGGATTTTATTGTTTTGTATTTTATTTTGTTTTGTTGTATTTTACTTTGTTTTACTATTTTATTTTTTTATTTTGTAGAAACTGTTTTGCTATGAGGTCAGGCTACTCTAAAACACCTGGCCTCAAGAGTTACTCTTGCCCCAGCTTCCCAAAGTCCTGGTATGCTATGCAGGAACCACCAAGTCTGGCTAATTTTTATTTTGTTTTAATTTATTTTATGTTATTTTATTTTTCTTCACTTTACAATTTTATTTTTTTATTTTGTAGCCACAGAGTTTTGCTATGAGTCCCAGGCTAGTGTCACACTCCTGGCCTTAAACGATACTCCACCTCAGCAGCCCAAAATGCTAGGATGACTGTGAGGAACCACTACGTCTTTCTAATAATTTTAATTTCTCTTATTTTATTTTATTTTAGTATTTTATTTTTTTAATTTGTAGAGACAGGGCTTTGCTATAAGCCCCAGATTAGTCTCAAAATCCTGGTTTCAACTGATGCTTCTGTCTTGGCCTCCACAGTGTGGGGATGCCAGGGACAAGCCACTAAGACTGGCTCTATTATTTAATTTTATTATATTTTATTTTAATTAATTGATTGAATGTTATTTTTTGTTATTTTATTTCATTTTTTATTTAATTATATTTCATTTCTTATTTTATTTCATTTCGTTTTACTCTACTATTTTATTTTTTTATTATGTAGTGACAGAGTTTTTCTATGAGTCTCAGGCGAGTCTCACTCTGAGCCTCCTGCCTCAGTCCCCCAACATGCTGACATGACAGTCAGTAACCAGTCTGTTTAATTATTTTATTTTATTTTATATATATTTCTTATTTTACTGGTTTTAAAATTTTTTATAGACAGCTTTTTCCTATAAGTCCCAAGCTAGTCTCAATGCCCTGGTCCCAAGAAAACCTCCTGCCTTGGACTCCCACAGTGCTGGGATTCCAGGCAGGAAACTAAAATTCTGGTTTGTGTTATCTTATTTTATTTTATATTCTGTATTTTATTTTATTTTATCTTACTTTACTACTTTATATTTTTATTTTGCAGAGACATAGTTTTCCTATGAGGCCCAGGCTAATCTCAAATTCTTGAGTTAGAATGATCCTCTAGCCTCGACCTCCCAAAGTGCCGGAATGCCATGCAGGAACCACTGAGTCAGGCTAATTATTTATTTCACTGTATTTTTCTTAGTTATTTTGTTTTTAAATTTTGTAGTGATAGGGTTTTGCTATGAAGCCCAGGACAGTCTCAACTACCTGGCATCAAGCTATCCTCATGCCTCGGCCTCCCCAAATCCTGTGATACCAGCCTGGAACCACTAAGTCTGGCTAATTATATTATATCATTGTATTTTATTATATGTTATTTTATTTTATTATACTTTACTTTTATATTTTTTTCATTTTGTAGTGACAGGGTGTTGCCATCAGACCCAGGCTAGTCTCACACTCCTGGCATGAAGTGACCCGACACGCCTCGGCCTCCCAAAGTGCTGGTATTACTGTGGGGAATGACTAAGTCTGGTTTATTTTTAAATATATTTATTTTATTTTTTACTAT
>NW_007127831.1:0-3173 GCF_000164805.1 Carlito syrichta
ACTCCTGGCATGAAGTGACCTACATGCTTTGGGCTCCCAAAGTACTTGTATGACTGTGAGGAATGACTAAGTCTGCTTTATTTTTAAAAATATTTTATTTTGGCTGGGCTCAGTGGCTCAGCCTGTAATCCCACGGCTTTGGGAGTCTGAGGTGAGTGGATTGCCTGAGCCCGCGGGTTCGACACCTGCCTGGGCAGCAAGACCTCATCTCTACAATAACTAAAAAAATCAGCCAGGCATGGTAGCTCATGCCTGTAATTCTGGCTACTCAGAAGGCAGAGGCAGAAGGATCACTGGAGCCTAGCAGGCAAGGCTGCAGTGGCCGGAAATGGCCACTGCACTCCAGTCTGGGTGATCGAGTGAGACTCCAACTCAAAAAAGAAATTTATTTTATTTTATTTTTTACTATTTTTTTTTTAATTTTGTAGAGGCAGTGTTTAGTTATGAGGCCCAGGCTATTCTCAAGCACCTTGCCTAAGCGATACTTCTGCCCTGGCTTACCAAAGTTCTGGCATATGATGCAGGAAGCACTAAGTATGGCTAATTTTTATTTTATTTTACTTTGTTTTACTTTATTTTACTTTTTTTTAATGGTTAATTTATTTAACATTACAATTTTTTTAATTTTGTAGCAACAGGCTTTTTGCCATAAAGCCCCAGGCTAGTATCACACTTTCTGGTCTGAAGTGATCCTCCTGCCTCGACTGCCCAAAATTCTAGTATGACATTTGTTTAACAACTAAGTCTTTCTAATTATTTTATTTTATTTTAATTTTATTTCATTTTATTTTACATTACTATTTTTTATTTTATTTTTGTAGTAATAGGGTTTTGCCATGAGGCCCAGGCTAGTCTCATACACTTAGCCTGAAGTGATGCTCACGCCTCAGCCTCCCAAAACTTTAGGATGACAGTGAGAAAAAAATAAGTCTGGCTAATTATTTTATTGCATTTTTTAAAATGTATTTTAGTTTACTTTACTTTAGTATTGTATTTTTATATTTTCTAGAAACAGTGTTTTGCTATGGGCCCCAGGCTAGTCTCACACTACTGGCTTCAAGAAATACTCCCACGTCAGCCTCTGACAGTGCGGGAATGCCAGGTAGGATCTACTAAGTCGGCTCTATATTTTATTTTACTTTTTTTATTTTTTAATATTTTATACACAGGGTTTTGCTATTCGACCCAGGATAGTCTCAAAATCCTGGCCTCAAGTGATTCTCACCCCTCAGCCTTGCAATGTGCTGGGATGCCAGGCAGGAGCCATCAATTATGTATAATTATTTTATTTATCTTATATCATTTCATATTTCTTACTATTTTATTATTTATTTTGTAGAGAATGTGTTTTGCTAAGATGCAAAATAATTTTTATTTTATTGGATTTTATTGTTTTGTATTTTATTTTGTTTTGTTGTATTTTACTTTGTTTTACTATTTTATTTTTTTATTTTGTAGAAACTGTTTTGCTATGAGGTCAGGCTACTCTAAAACACCTGGCCTCAAGAGTTACTCTTGCCCCAGCTTCCCAAAGTCCTGGTATGCTATGCAGGAACCACCAAGTCTGGCTAATTTTTATTTTGTTTTAATTTATTTTATGTTATTTTATTTTTCTTCACTTTACAATTTTATTTTTTTATTTTGTAGCCACAGAGTTTTGCTATGAGTCCCAGGCTAGTGTCACACTCCTGGCCTTAAACGATACTCCACCTCAGCAGCCCAAAATGCTAGGATGACTGTGAGGAACCACTACGTCTTTCTAATAATTTTAATTTCTCTTATTTTATTTTATTTTAGTATTTTATTTTTTTAATTTGTAGAGACAGGGCTTTGCTATAAGCCCCAGATTAGTCTCAAAATCCTGGTTTCAACTGATGCTTCTGTCTTGGCCTCCACAGTGTGGGGATGCCAGGGACAAGCCACTAAGACTGGCTCTATTATTTAATTTTATTATATTTTATTTTAATTAATTGATTGAATGTTATTTTTTGTTATTTTATTTCATTTTTTATTTAATTATATTTCATTTCTTATTTTATTTCATTTCGTTTTACTCTACTATTTTATTTTTTTATTATGTAGTGACAGAGTTTTTCTATGAGTCTCAGGCGAGTCTCACTCTGAGCCTCCTGCCTCAGTCCCCCAACATGCTGACATGACAGTCAGTAACCAGTCTGTTTAATTATTTTATTTTATTTTATATATATTTCTTATTTTACTGGTTTTAAAATTTTTTATAGACAGCTTTTTCCTATAAGTCCCAAGCTAGTCTCAATGCCCTGGTCCCAAGAAAACCTCCTGCCTTGGACTCCCACAGTGCTGGGATTCCAGGCAGGAACTAAAATTCTGGTTTGTGTTATTTTATTTTATATTCTGTATTTTATTTTATTTTATCTTACTTTACTACTTTATATTTTTATTTTGCAGAGACATGGTTTTCCTATGAGGCCCAGGCTAATCTCAAATTCTTGAGTTAGAATGATCCTCTAGCCTCGATCTCCCAAAGTGCCGGAATGCCATGCAGGAACCACTGAGTCAGGCTAATTATTTACTTCACTGTATTTTTCTTAGTTATTTTGTTTTTAAATTTTGTAGTGATAGGGTTTTGCTATGAAGCCCAGGACAGTCTCAACTACCTGGCATCAAGCTATCCTCATGCCTTGGCCTCCCCAAATCCTGCGATACCAGCCTGGAACCACTGAGTCTGGCTAATTATATTATATCATTGTATTTTATTATGTTATTTTATTTTATTATACTTTACTTTTATATTTTTTTCATTTTGTAGTGACAGGGTGTTGCCATCAGACCCAGGCTAGTCTCACACTCCTGGCATGAAGTGACCCACACGCTTCGGCCTCCCAAAGTGCTGGTATTACTGTGGGGAATGACTAAGTCTGGTTTATTTTTAAATATATTTTATTTTATTTTATTTTTTACTATTTTTAAAATTTTGTACAGACAGTGTTTACCTATGAGACCCAGGTTTGTCTCTAACACGTTGCCTAAGTGATACTCCTGCCCTGTCTTACCAAAGTCCTGGTATACGATGCTTGAACCACTAAGTCTGGCTAATTTTTATTTATTTTTCTATTGCTTTACTTTATTTACCTTATTTTATGTATTTTATAAACTTTACAATTTTTTTATTTTGTAGCCACCGGGTTTTGCCA
>NW_007127832.1:0-4897 GCF_000164805.1 Carlito syrichta
CTGTTTTCCCAGGCAAGTCTCAAACTACTGGCCTCAAGTGATCCTCCGGCCTTGGCCTCCTACAAGGCTGAATGCCAGGGAGAAATCACTATGTCTGACTCAATTTATTTTAAATTTTATTTTATATTATTTTATTTTATTTTAAAGTATTTTATTTTACTTTACTTTAGTAATTTATTTTTTAAATATTTTAGATACCGGGTTTTGCTATGACCCTCAGGCTAGTTGCATACTCCTGGTTTCAAGAAATCCTCCCCCATCAGCCTCTGACAGTGCTGGGATGCCAGACAGGATCCACCAAGTCTGGCTCTTTACTTCAATTTATTTTATTTTTTTGTTTTGTAGTGACAGGGTTTACCCAAGAGGCCCAGCCTAGTCTCACATTGCTGTCCTGAAGCAATCTGCCCGACTTGGCCTCCAAAAGAGCTGGAATGACTGTCAGAAATGATTAAGTCTGGCTAATATTTTAATTTATTTTATTTCATTTTATTTCACTTAATTTTATTTGACTATAGTTTACTTTAATATTTTATTTTTTTATATTGTAGTGACAGGATTTTGCCATGAGGCTCAGGGTAGTCTCACACACCTGGCCTAAGGTATACACCTGTCTTAGCCTACCAAAATGCTGAGATGACAGTGAGGAAAAAATAAGTCTGCCTAATTATTTTATTTTATTTCAGCTTGGTATTTTATTTTTTTATTTTGTAGAAACAGGATTTTGCTATGAGCCCTAGGCTAGCCATAAACACCCAGCTTCAAGCAATCCTCTTGCATCAGCCTCTGACAGTGATGGGAAACCAGGTAGGAATCACTAAGTCTGCCTCTTTATTTTATTCTATTTTGTTATTTTATTTTATTTTACTTTATTTTATTTTGCTGTTTTTTTTTTCTTTGTAGAGACAGGCTTTAGCTATGAGGTCCAGGTTACTCACAAACTATTAGCATCAAGAGATACTCCTGCCTTATCCTCCCACTGTGCTGGTATGCCAGGCAGGAACCACCAAGTCTGGCTCATATAACTTTTTTTGTTTTTTGTCTGTTTATTGGTTTTGTTTTTTACTTTACTATTTTTTTTTTCATTTTGAGGTGACAGGGTTTTACCATGAGGCCCAGGCTTGTCTCAAAGTCCTGGTCTCAAGTGATCCACACACCTTGGCCTCACAATGTGCCGGGATGGCAGGCAGGAACAATTAAGTCTTGCTAATTATTTTATTTTATTTTATTCATCTTATTTTATTTTTCTTTACTATATTATTTTTTTATTTTCTAGAGACAGTGTTTTGTTATGAGTTCCAGGCTAGTCTCAAACTCCTGGCTTGAGTGATACTCCCTCCTTGGCCTCCAAATTGCTGTGATGACTGTGAGGAACCACTAAGTCTGGCTCATTATTTTATTTTATAGTATTCTATTTTACTTTGCTTTACTATTATTTATTTTATTTAGTAGAGATAGTGTTTTGCTATGATGCCTGGCTAGAATCAAACTCATGGCCTCAATCGATCCTCCCAATTTGGCCTCTCATGCATCTGCAAAGCCAGTCAGGAAACTCTAACTCTAGCTCATTTTATTGAATATTATTATTTTATTTGAATTTATTTTATTACATTTTATTTTACTTTTGTGCATTTTTATTTTGTAGAGACAGCGTTTTGCTATGAGACCCAGGCTAGTCTCAATCACCTGGCCTCAACTGATCCTTCCACCCTGGCTTTTCAAAGTGCTGGTATGCCAGGCTGGAACCACTAAGTCTGGCTATGTTATTTAATTTGTTTTATTTTATTTTATTGCATTGCATTGTAATATAATGAATTTCATTGTATTCTATTTTATTTACTATACTTTACTATTTTATTTATTTTTATTTTATAGATAGTGTGTTTTGCTATGAGGCCCAGGAAATTCTCAAACAAGAGACCTCACGTGATCCTCCGGCCTCAATCTCCTACAGAGCTGGGATCCTAGGCAGAAATCACTCTATCTGACTCAATGTATTTTAAATTTTATTTTATATTATTTTATTTCATTTTATTTTACTTTGTTTTACTGTTTTTTTAATTATTATTTTTTAGAGTCTGTGTTTTGCTGTGAGTCCCAGATAATCTCCAACTCCAGCCCTCAAGTGAATCTCCCAC
The DNA here is from genome assembly GCF_000164805.1 of Carlito syrichta. Taxonomy (NCBI): domain Eukaryota; kingdom Metazoa; phylum Chordata; class Mammalia; order Primates; family Tarsiidae; genus Carlito; species Carlito syrichta. The sequence continues at coordinate 2,136 of NW_007127832.1, forward strand.
TTTGGCCTCCCAAAGTGCTCAGATGGGAGTGAGGGACCACTGAGTCTGGCTTATTATTTTATTTTAATTTAATTATTTTTATTTTATATTATTTTAGTTTACCTTATTTTATAACTTAATTTTTTGTTTTGTAGTGACAGGGTTTTGTCATAATCCCTTGGCTACTCTCACACTTGTGGCCTGAACTGATCCTCCCACCTTAGCCTCCCAAAATGTTAGGATGACTATGAGGAACCACTACATTTTTCTAATTATTTTATTTTATGTCATGTCATGTCCTGTCTTTTCTTTTCAGTTTATTTTATTTTATTTTATATACTTTAATTTTGTAGAGACAGGGGTTTCCTATGAGGCCCATACTAGTCTCAAGCTCCTGGCCTTAAGAGTTCCTCCTGCTTCAGCCTCCCAAAATGCTGGGTTGCCAAGCAGGAACCACTAAAACTAATTATTTTATTTTATTTTACTTTCTTTATTTTATTTTATTTTACTTTACTATTTATTTATTTACTTACTATTTATTTTTTAATTTGTATCACAGGGTTTTGCTATTCAGCCAGGATAGACTCAAAATCCTGGCCTCAAGTGATCATTACCCTTAAACCTTGCAATGTGCTGGGATGCCAGGCAGGAACAATTAATAATGGCTAATTATTTTATTTATCTTATTTCATTTTATATTTCTTTAATATTTTATATTTTATTTTGTAGAGAATTTATTTTGCTAAGATGCAAAATAATTTTTATTATATTGAATTTTATTATTTTGTATTTTATTTTGTTTTATTATATTTTACTTTGCTTTACTATTTTATTTCTTTATTTTGTAGAAACAGTGGTTTGCTATCAGGTCAGGTTACTCTAAAACCCCTGGCCTCGAGAATTACTCTTGCCCCAGCTTCCCAAAGTCCTGGTATGCCATGCAGGAACCACCAAGTTTGGCTAATTTTTATTTTATTTTAATTTATTTTATGTTATTTTATTTTTCTTTACTTTACAATTTTATTTTTTTATTTTGTAGCCACAGAGTTTTGCCATGAGTCCCAGGCTAGTGTCACACTCCTGGCCTGAAATGATACGCCACCTTAGCAGCCCAAAATGCTAGGATGATGTGAGGAACCACTACATCTTTCTAATAATTTTAATTTCTCTTGTTTTATTTTATTTTAGTATTTTATTTTTTTTAATTTGTAGAGACAGGGTTTTTCTATAAGCCCCAGGCTAGCCTCAAACTCCTGGCTTCAACTGATCCTTCTGCCTTGGCCTCCACAATGCTGGGAAGCCAGGGAAGAACAACAAAGTCTGGCTCTATTTTTTAATTTTGTTGTATTTTATTTTAGTTAATTAATTTTACTTTGGTATATTTTGATATTTTATTTCATTTCATTTTTCATTTTGTTTTATTTCATTTTTAATTTTATTTTACTTCATTTCATTTTATTTAACTGTACTATTTTTTTGTAGTAGGTAGTCACAGAGTTTTTCTATGAGGCTCACGTGAGTCTTACTCTGATCCTCCTGTCTCAGTCCCCCAAACTGCTAGGATGACAGTCAGTAACCACTAAGTCTGTTTAATTATTTTATTTTATATATATTTTTAATTTTACTATTTTTTTTCAATTTTGTATAGACAGACTTTTCCTATAAGTCCCAGGCTAGTCTCAATGTCCTGGTCCCAAGCAAACATCCTACCTTGGTCTCCCACATTTCTGGGATGCCAGGCAGGAACTAAAAGTCTGGTTCATGTTATCTTATTTTATTTTATATTCTATATTTTATTTTATTCTATTTTACTTTACTACTTTATATTTTTATTTTTTAGAGAAAGGGTTTTGCTATGAGGCCCAGGCTAATCTCAAATTCTTGAGCTAGAGTGATCCTCTAGCCTCGGCCTCCCAAAGTGCTGGAATGCCATGCAGGAACCACTGAGTCAGGCTAATTATTTACTTTATTTTCCTTAGTTATTTTGTTTTTTAATTTTGTAGTGATAGGGTTTTGTTATGAGGCCCAGGATCGTCTCAAACACCTGGCATCAAATATCCTCATGTCTCAGCCTCCCAAAATCCTGGAATCCTAGCCTGGAACCACTAAGTCTGGCTAATTATACTATATCATTTTATTTTATTATAGTATATGTTATTTTATTTTATTATACTTTACTTTTATATTTTTTTATTTTGTAGTGACAGGGTGTTGCCATCAGACCCAGGCTAGACTCACACTCCTGGTATGAAGTGACCTACAAGCCTTGGACTCCCAAAGTGCTGTTATGACTGTGAGGAATGACTACGTCTGGTTTATTTTTAAATATATTTTATTTTTTACTATTTTTTTTATTTTGTAGAGGCAGTGTTTAGCTATGAGACCCAGGCTAGTCTCAAACACCTGGCCTCAAGCGATACTCCTGCCCTGGCTTAACAAAGTCCTGGTATGTGATGCAGGAACCACTAAGTCCAGCTAATTTTTATTTAATTTTATTTTGTTTTACTTTCTTTTATGTGATTTTATTTATCTTTGCAATTTTTTTTATTTTGTAGCAACAGGGTTTTGCCATGAGCCCCAGGCTAGTATCACACTCCTGGCCTGAAGTGATCCTCCTGCCTTGATCTCCCAAAATGCTAGGATGACTTTGTGGAACCAGTAAGTTTTTCTAATTATTTTATTTTATTTTATTTTACTTTACTATTTTAAACATTTTATTTAGTAGTGATAGGGTTTTGCCATGAGGCCCAGTCTAGTCTCATATACTTGACCTAAAGTGATGG
>NW_007127833.1:0-806 GCF_000164805.1 Carlito syrichta
CGTGCTGGTATGCCAGGCTGGAACCACTAAGTCTGGCTATGTTATTTAATTTGTTTTATTTTATTTTATTGCATTGCATTGTAATATAATGAATTTCATTGTATTCTATTTTATTTACTATACTTTACTATTTTATTTATTTTTATTTTATAGATAGTGTGTTTTGCTATGAGGCCCAGGAAATTCTCAAACAAGAGACCTCACGTGATCCTCCGGCCTCAATCTCCTACAGAGCTGGGATCCTAGGCAGAAATCACTCTATCTGACTCAATGTATTTTAAATTTTATTTTATATTATTTTATTTCATTTTATTTTACTTTGTTTTACTGTTTTTTTAATTATTATTTTTTAGAGACTGTGTTTTGCTGTGAGTCCCAGATAATCTCCAACTCCAGCCCTCAAGTGAATCTCCCACTTTGGCCTCCCAAAGTGCTCAGATGGGAGTGAGAGACCACTGAGTCTGGCTTATTATTTTATTTAATTTAATTATTTTTATTTTATATTATTTTAGTTTACCTTATTTTATAACTTAATTTTTTGTTTTGTAGTGACAGGGTTTTGTCATAATCCCTTGGCTACTCTCACACTTGTGGCCTGAACTGATCCTCCCACCTTAGCCTCCCAAAATGTTAGGATGACTATGAGGAACCACTACATTTTTCTAATTATTTTATTTTATGTCATGTCATGTCCTGTCTTTTCTTTTCAGTTTGTTTTATTTTATTTTGTATACTTTAATTTTGTAGAGACATGGGTTTCCTATGAGGCCCATACTAGTCTCAAGCTCCTGGCCTTAAGAGTTCCT
>NW_007127834.1:0-4066 GCF_000164805.1 Carlito syrichta
CCTGGAATCACTAAGTATAGCTAATTATATTATATCAATTTATTTTTTATATTATATGTTATTTTATTTTATTATACTTTACTTATATTTTTTTTACTTTGTAGTGACAGGGTGTTGCCATCAGACCCAGGCTAGTCTCACACTCCTGGCATGAAGTGACCCACATGCCTCGGCCTCCCAAAGTGTTGGTATTACTGTTAGGGATGACTAAGTCTGGTTTATTTTTATTCTTATTTTTTTAATTTATTTTTTATTTTTTTGAGTTGGAGTCTCACTCTGTCACCCAGACTGGAGTGCAGTGGCCGCTCCCGACCACCGCAGCCTCTACCCACTATGCTCTGGCAATCCTTCCTCCTCAGCCTTCCGAGTAGCCAGAAATACAGGCGCGTGCTACCATGCCTGGCTCATTTTTGATTTATTGTAGAGATGAGGTCTCGCCAAGTTGCCCACGTGGGTCTTGAACCCGTGGGCTCAGGCAAACCATTCACCTCAGCCTCCCAAAGGCGCAGGTTTACAGGCTGAGCCACCAAGCCCGGCTGGTTTATTTTTAAATATATTTTATTTTATTTTATTTTTTACTATTTTTTTATTCTATTTTGTAGAGGCAGTGTTTAGCTATGAGGCCCAGGCTAGTCTCAAACACTTTGCCTAAGTGATACTCCTGTCCTGGCTTAACAAAGTCCTGGTATGCGATGCAGGAACCACTAATTCTGGCTAATTTTTATTTTATTTTATTTTGTTTAACTGTATTTCACTTTATTTTATGTTATTTTATTTAACTTTACATTTTTTTAAAATTTTGTAGCAACCGGGTTTTGCTATGAACCCCAGGCTAGTATCACACTCCTGGTCTGGGTCTGATGTGATCCTCCAGCCTCGACCTACCAAAATGCTAGCATGACATTGTTTAACCACTAAGTCTTTCTAATTATTTTATTTTATTTTATTTTATTTCATTTTATTTTACATTACTTTTTAAATTTTTTTTATTTTATTTTTTTGAGTTGAATTCTTACTCTGTCACCCAGACTGGAGTGCAGTGGCTGCTCCCGGCAACCACAGCCTCGACCTGCTGGGCTCCAACGATCCTTCCGCCTCAGTCTTCCAAGTAGCTCAAACTACAGGCACGCGCTACCACACTTGGCTAATTTTTGATTTATTGTACAGATGAGGTCTTGCCAAGTTGCCCAGGTGGGTCTTGAACCCATGGGCTCAGGCAATCCACTTACCTCAGTCTCCCAAAGGTGCGGGATTACAGGCTGAGCCACCAAGCCCAGCTTTATTTTATTTTTGTAGTGATAGGGTTTTGCCATGAGGCCCAGGCTAGTCTCATACAATTGGCCTGAAGCAATGCTCACACCTCAGCCTCCCAAAATATTAGGATAACAGTGAGAAAATAATAATTCTGGCTAATTATTTTATTTCAATGTATTTTACTTTACTTTAGTATTGTATTTTTTATATTTTGTAGAGACAGTGTTTTGCTCTGAGCCCCAGGCTAGTCTCACACTCCTGGCTTGAAGAAATCCTCCCACATCAGCCTCTGACAGTGCTGGAATGCCAGGCAGGATCCACTAAGTCTGGCTCTTTATTGTATTTTATTTTTTTTATTTTGTAGTGACTGGGTTTTGCCATGAGGCCCAGGGTAGTCTCAAACACCTGGCCTAAAGCCGATGCTCCTGCCTCGGACTCCAGAATTGCTGGGATGACAATGAGGAAATACAAAGTCTGGCTAATTATTTTATTTCATTTCATTTTATTTTACTTTAGTTTGGTATTTTATATTTTTATTTTGTAGAAACAGGGTTTTGCTATGATTTCTAGGCTAGTAATGAACACCCAGCTTCAAGCAATCCCCCCTCATCGGCCTCTGACAGTATTAGTATGCCAGGAAGGAACCACTAAGCCTGGCTGATTATTTTATTCTATTTAATTTTGGTTTTATTTTATTTTATTTTACTTTACTGTTTTAGTTTTTATTTTGTAGAGACAGGATTTAGCTATGAGGCCCAGACTACTCTCAAACTCCTGGCATCAAGTGATACTCCCGCCTGATCCTCCGACAGTGCTGGTATGTCAGGCAGGAAACACGAAGTTTGGCTCATATAACTTTTTAAAATTTTGTTTATTGGTTTTGTTTTTTACTTTATTATTATTGCTTTTTCATTTTGAGGTGGTAGGGTTATGCCATGAGGCCCAGCCTAGTCTCAGACTTCTGGTCCTAAGCGATCCTCGCACCTTGGCCTCACAATGTGCTGGGATGCCAGGCAGGAACTATTAAGTCTAGCTATATTATTTTATTTTATTCATCTTATTTAATTTTTCTTACTATATTAATTTTTATTTTGTATAGACTGTGTTATTTTATGAGGCCCAGGCTAGTCTCACATTCCTGACCTGAGCGATACTCTCTCCTCGGCCTCTGAAAATGCTGTGATGACAGTGAGGAAACACTAACTCTGGCTCATTATTTTATTTTATAGCATTGTATTTTACTTTGCTTTACTATTATTTATTTTATTTAGTAGAGATAGTGTTTTGCTATAATGCCTGGCTAGTATCAAACTCATGGCCTCAAGCAATCCTCCAAATTGGGCCTCTCCCAATGTCTGTGATGCCAGTCATGAACCTCTAACTCTGGCTCATTTTATTTAATATTATTATTTTATTTGACTTTATTTTGTTACATTTTATTTTACTATTGCATATTTTTATTTTGTAGAGACAGGATTTTGCTATGAGACCCAGACTAGTCTCAAACACCTGGCCTCAACTGACCCTCCCGCCCTGGCTTTTCAAAGTTCTGGTATGCCAGGATGGAACCACTAAGTCTTGCTATGTTATTTAATTTATTTTACTTTATTTTGTTTTATTGTATTGTATTGTATTATAATGTATTTCATTGTGTTCTATTTTATTTTACTATACTTTAATTTTTTTATTTATTTTGTAGAGAGTGTTTTGCTATGAGGCCCAGGCAATTCTCAAACTACAGGCCTCAAGTGAACCTCCAGCCTTGGCCTCCCACAGGGTTGTGATGCCAGGTAGGAATCACTATGTCTGACTCAATTTATTTTAAATTTTATTTTATATTATTTTATTTTACTTTGCTTTATTATTTATTTTATTTTTTAGAGACAGTGTTTTGTTGTGAGTCCCAGGCTAGTCTCCAGCTCCTGACCTCAAGTGACCCTCCCACTTTGGCCTCACAAAGTGCTCAGATGAGAGTGAGGAACCACTGAGTCTGGCTAATTATTTTATTTTGTTTTATATTTTTATTTTATGCTATATCACTTTACCTTATTTTACAATTTATTTTTTTTATTTTATAGTGACAGGGTTTGCCATGATCCCCTGGCTAATCTCACACTCCTAGCCTGAACTGATCCTCCCACCATAGTCTCCCAAATTGTTAGGATGAATGTGAGGAATCACTAAGTCTTTCTAATTATTTTATTTTATTTTATGTCATGTCTTTTCTTTTCAATATATTTTATTTTATTTTACTTTGTCATTGTATGTTTTAATTTTGTAGAGACATGGTTTCCCCATGAGGACCAGACTAGTCTCAAGTTCCTGGCCTCAAGAGATCCTCCCACTTCGGCTACCCAAATGCTTGGTTGCCATGCAGGAACCACTAAATCTGGCTAATTATTTTATTTCATTTTTTTACTCTATTTATTTTATTTTATTTTACTCTACTATTTTATTTTTTAATTTTGTATAGACAGTGTTTTGCTATTCGGTCCAGGGTAGTCTCAAAATCCTGGCCTCAAGTGATCCTCGCACCTCAGCCTTGCAATGTGCTGGGATGCCAGGCAGGAACTATTAAGTATGGCTAATTATTTTATTTATCTTATTTCATTTTATATTTCTTTACTATTTTACTTTTTTATTTTGTAGAGACCATGTATTGCTATGAGGCAAAATAATTTTATTTTATTTTATTGTTTTGTATTTTATTTTGTTTTATTGCATGTTACTTGGCTTTACTATTTTATTTTTTTATTTTGTAGGATCATTGTTTTGCTTTCAGGTCAGGTTACTCTAAACACCTGGTCTCGAG
>NW_007127835.1:0-877 GCF_000164805.1 Carlito syrichta
GGTAGGGTTATGCCATGAGGCCCAGCCTAGTCTCAGACTTCTGGTCCTAAGCGATCCTCGCACCTTGGCCTCACAATGTGCTGGGATGCCAGGCAGGAACTATTAAGTCTAGCTAATTATTTTATTTTATTCATCTTATTTAATTTTTCTTACTATATTAATTTTTATTTTGTATAGACTGTGTTATTTTATGAGGCCCAGGCTAGTCTCACATTCCTGACCTGAGCGATACTCTCTCCTCGGCCTCTGAAAATGCTATGATGACAGTGAGGAAACACTAACTCTGGCTCATTATTTTATTTTATAGCATTGTATTTTACTTTGCTTTACTATTATTTATTTTATTTAGTAGAGATAGTGTTTTGCTATAATGCCTGGCTAGTATCAAACTCATGGCCTCAAGCAATCCTCCAAATTGGGCCTCTCCCAATGTCTGTGATGCCAGTCATGAACCTCTAACTCTGGCTCATTTTATTTAATATTATTATTTTATTTGACTTTATTTTGTTACATTTTATTTTACTATTGCATATTTTTATTTTGTAGAGACAGGATTTTGCTATGAGACCCAGACTAGTCTCAAACACCTGACCTCAACTGACCCTCCCGCCCTGGCTTTTCAAAGTTCTGGTATGCCAGGATGGAACCACTAAGTCTTGCTATGTTATTTAATTTATTTTACTTTATTTTGTTTTATTGTATTGTATTGTATTATAATGTATTTCATTGTGTTCTATTTTATTTTACTATACTTTAATTTTTTATTTATTTTGTAGAGAGTGTTTTGCTATGAGGCCCAGGCAATTCTCAAACTACAGGCCTCAAGTGAACCTTCAGCCTTGGCCTCCCACAGGGTTGTGATGCCAGGTAGGAATCA
>NW_007127836.1:0-847 GCF_000164805.1 Carlito syrichta
CTTTTTTTTTAGTTTGTTGAGATAGGGTTTTGCTATGAGCCCCAAGCTAATCTAAAACTTGTGACTTCAACTGATCCTTTTGCCTTGGCCTCCCACAGTGCTGCAATACCAGGGAGGAACCACTAAGTCTGGCTCTATTTTTAATTTTATTATGTTTTATTTTAATTAATTAATTTTATTTTAAGTTATTTTTTGTTATTTTGTTTCATTTTTATTTTATTTCATTTTAATTATTTTACTGTACTATTTTTTTTTGCATAGTGACAGAGTTTTTCTATGAGTCTGAGGTGAGTCTCTGAACCTTCTGCCCAGCCCCCCAAAGTGCTGAGATATCAGTCAGTAAGCACTAAGTCTGGTTAATTATTTTATTTTATATATTTTATATATTTTACTATTTTTAAAAAATTTTGTATAGACAGCTTTTTCCTGTAAGGCCCAGGCTAGTCTCAATGTCTTGACCTCAAGCAAACCTCCTTCCTTGGTCTCCCACAATGCTGGGATGCCAGGCAGGAACTAAAAGTCTGGTTCATGTTATCTTAATTTATTTTATATTCTATAATTTATGTTATTTTATCTTGCTTTACTACATTATATTTTTATTTTATAGAAACAGAGTTTTGCTATGAGTCCCAGGCTTATCTCAAATTCTTGAGCTAGAGTGATCCTGGAGCCTCAGTCTCCCAAAGTGCTGGAATGCCATGCAGGAACCACTGAGTTTGGTTAATTATTTACTTTATTTTACTTTTTCTTAAGTATTTTATTTTTTTAATTTTGTAGTTACAGAGTTTTGCTATGGGGCCCAGGACAGTCTCAACCACCTGGCCTCAAGCTATCCTCCTACCTCGGC
>NW_007127837.1:0-721 GCF_000164805.1 Carlito syrichta
GAGGGCGGCACTCCAGAGACTGTCGGTCTCCCATCCAAGCGCTGCCAGCGGCCCTGCTTAGCTTCGCAGTGCGTGGCGGATCCGTCGCCTGTGCCCCCTCACGGACCTGCCGAGGGAAGTCCCGGGTGTCCTTTTCCACGTAGGCGACAACAGAAGTGGCAGACCAGTGTCCAAAGGCCAGGGAGAACCTGGAGGAGGGCGGCGCTCCCCAGGCGGACTGTCTCCCCTCCAATCACTTAATGGCAGCGACCCTGCTTAACTTCGCAGTCCCTGGCAGATCCTTAGCCTGCGCTCCCTGAAGGGCCCTGGTGGTGGCAGTCCCGATGCGCTCCCGCAAGAGCCTACTGGGCTCCAGGCACCTCAAGCCCGCAGGACGCCTGTCAGCAGGAGGCCGCGGGAGACAGGCGTGCTGGATCTTGCCGCCCACACGCGCCCCGCGCTTCCCCCTCAGCCCCACCGCCTCCTGAGCCGGCGATCCCTGGGAATGTCCAGAACCTGGCGCACACTCCAGCGACAGCCTGGGCGCTCAGGGGAGCCCAGGTCAACCGGAGCCCAGGTGGCTGCCCTGGGGACGCGTGGCGTCTCCCCCTTCACGGAGTCGGCGATCCGGGCATTCTGCCATCCCCAGCTGAGGCTCCCGGCCTTTCGGAAAGGCCAAGCGCCCTGGACTGTGCTCTGCCCTTTGGCCGCATGGTGTGGCTGACATTCCAGGGCTCAGGAC
>NW_007127838.1:0-737 GCF_000164805.1 Carlito syrichta
GTCCCTGGCAGATCCTTAGCCTGCGCTCCCTGAAGGGCCCTGGTGGTGGCAGTCCCGATGCGCTCCCGCAAGAGCCTACTGGGCTCCATGCACCTCAAGCCCGCAGGATGCCTGTAAGCAGGAGGCCGCGGGAGACAGGCGTGCTGGATCTTGCCGCCCACCCGCGCCCCACGCTTCCCCCTCAGCCCCACCGCCTCCTGAGCCGGCGATCCCTGGGAATGTCCAGAACCTGGCGCACACTCCAGCGACAGCCTGGGCGCTAAGGGGAGCCCAGGTCAACCGGAGCCTAGGTGGCTGCCCTGGGGACGCGTGGCGTCTCCCCCTTCACGGAGTCGGCGATCCGGGCATTCTGCCATCCCCAGCTGAGGCTCCCGGCCTTTCGGAAGGGCCAAGCACCCTGGACTATGCTCTACCCTTTGGCCGCATGGTGTGGCTGACATTCCAGGGCTCAGGACCCTGACGCCGCGATGCTCCATCCCCATCGGACCGGCTCTCCCACAGCCCACACGCAGCTCTACGACAGTCTCCAACCCTCTCCTGCCAGGCACACACTTGCCCCAGTCACCTGGGGAGAGGCCACTGGCACTGGCATGGAGCTCCTGGCTTCTCCCACCAGTCCTGAATCACAACTATCCCCCCTCCTTCACGAGGGCATCACGTGGGATGACAAGTGCGGGCTTGGGAATGCCTGGGCCGCCCGGCCGCTGCTTCAGAGCGCACTGTCTGGTCCCGTGGGA
>NW_007127839.1:0-1135 GCF_000164805.1 Carlito syrichta
GACCGGCTCTCCCACAGCCCACACGCAGCTCTACGACAGTCTCCAACCCTCTCCTGCCGGGCACCCACTTGCCCCAGCCACCTGGGGAGAGGCCACTGGCACTGGCACGGAGCTCCTGGCTTCTCCCACCAGTCCTGAATCACACCTATCCCCCCTCCTTCACGAGGGCATCACGTGGGATGACAAGTGCGGCCTTGGGAATGCCTGGGCCGCCGGGCCGCTGCTTCAGAGTGCACTGTCTGGTCGCGTGGGACAGGTGGAGCCGACAGCTTCGAAAGGCAGACACCCTCCCATGTCACTGCTGGCAGCCGCATCGCGTACCCCACAGCCTCCCAACAGCCACCTCATCCCGAAAGATACACACATACACACCCACACTCTCAAGCATGCACGCAGAGACTTGCAGGGTGAAACCTACACAGGGAGAGAGACAGAGAGAGAGGAAAAGCAGGACAGAAAAATTCAGAAGACATGACAGTGGATCAGACATACACAGATACCAAGAGAAAAAGAGACGCAGCCAGAGAGAAACAGGCAGAAAGATACCTAGAGACAGGAAAGAGGGAGACAGAGGCGTGGGGGGACCACTGCCACTCCGAGCAGCCGGGCTCAAAGGGAGATGCCTGGGCTCCGACAGCACAAACTGGCAGGCCTGACCTGGTGACAGTTCTCAAGTCTTCCCAAAGGATCATTCCAACACCCTCATTGTGACTGAGGGGAAAGTCTGAAGCCTACCATAAGCTGCCATCCCCTGTGGGGGGTTCTGGTCCCAAGACTCACCGGGCTGGCCATCTCCGCTAAGTGGCTTAGATCCAAAGAGATCTGGCCTAATCAGGGGGCTGAGTGATCCTGGGAGTCATCCGTGCCGGCACCCATCGTGGAGCTGGCACTTCAAGAGCCTTCGTGGGAGTAGCGTTTCAGGGGAGGGAGGTGGGGGAGCTCTGGGGGTTCCGAAGGTAGCTCTGTTTCTGGGTTTCTCAGGCTGCCTAGGAAACCCCGAAGGGCTCCACCCCGAATCCGGAGCCTTCAGTCCCATGGGAGGGCAGGGGGCCGGGGGAAAAACGGCCGCTGTGGATTGTCACTCCGCGAGACACCCCGCGAGCCCCTCTGAGCCTCCCGCCCGCCGGCGCGGGCG
>NW_007127840.1:0-801 GCF_000164805.1 Carlito syrichta
CCGGGCTCAAAGGGAGATGCCTGGGCTCCGACAGCACAAACTGGCAGGCCTGACCTGGTGACAGTTCTCAAGTCTTCCCAAAGGATCATCCCAACACCCTCATTGTGACTGAGGGGAAAGTCTGAAGCCTACCATAAGCTGCCATCCCCTGCGGGGGGTTCTGGTCCCAAGACTCACCGGGTTGGCCATCCCCGCTAAGCGGCTTAGATCCGAAGAGATCTGGCCTAATCAGGGGGTTGAGTGATCCTGGGAGTCATCCGTGCCGGCACCCATCGTGGAGCTGGCACTTCAAGAGCCTTCGTGGGAGTAGCGTTTCAGAGGAGGGAGGTGGGGGAGCGCTGGGGGTTCCGAAGGTAGCTCTGCTTCTGGGTTTCTCAGGCTGCCTAGGAAACCCCGAAGGGCTCCACCCCGAATCCGGAGCCTTCAGTCCCATGGGAGGGCAGGGGGCCGGGGAGAAAAACGGCCGCTGTGGATTGTCACTCCGCGAGACACCCCGCGAGCCCCTCTGAGCCTCCCGCCCGCCGGCGCGGGCGCCTCCTAGTTCCAGTAACCCCGTGCCCCTGACCTCCTGATGCTGGCTGGGGGCACTGGGGAGCGAGTAGAGGGAAGTCTCGGTGGCCTTTTGCAGGGCGGCGCCAAAAGAAGTGGCAGAGCCAGAGTCCAAAAGCCAGGGAGAAGCTGGCGCAGGGCGCACTCCAGAGGCTGTCGGTCTCCCGTCCAAGCGCTAACCGCCAGCGACCCTGCTTAGCTTCACAGTCCCTGGCGGATCCTTAGCCTGTGCGCCCTGAAGGGCCCTGGTGG
>NW_007127841.1:0-801 GCF_000164805.1 Carlito syrichta
CCCGTGCCCCTGACCTCCTGATGCTGGCTGGGGGCACTGGGGAGGGAGTAGAGGGAAGTCTCGGTGGCCTTTTGCAGGGCGGCGCCAAAAGAAGTGGCAGAGCCAGAGTCCAAAAGCCAGGGAGAAGCTGGCGCAGGGCGCACTCCAGAGGCTGTCGGTCTCCCGTCCAAGCGCTAACCGCCAGCGACCCTGCTTAGCTTCACAGTCCCTGGCGGATCCTTAGCCTGTGCGCCCTGAAGGGCCCTAGTGGTGGCAGCCCCGATGCGCTCCCTCAAGAGCCTCCTGGGCTCCATGCACCTCAAGCCAGCAGGATGCCTGTAAGCAGGACTCCTCGGGAGACAGGCGTCCTGGATCTTGCCTGAGCCAGCGATCCCTGCGAATGTCTGGAATCTGGCGCACACTCCAGCGACAGCCTGGGCGCTAAGGGGAGTCCAGGTCAACCGGAGCCTAGGTGGCTGCCTTGGGGACGCGTGGTATCTCCCATTTCACGGAGTCTGGGCGATCCGGGATTCTGCCATCCCCAGCTGAACGCTCCCGGACCTATGGGTAAGGCCAAGCGCCCGGGATTGCACTCTACCCCTTGGCCGCAGGGTGTGGCTGACATTCCAGGGCTCAGGATCGCAATGCCGCGATGCCCCCATTCTCATCTGCCAGGCCCTCAAACACCCCACATGCAGCCCCACGCAATCTCTAACACTCTCCTGCAAGGCACCCAGTTGCCCCAGTCACCTGGGGTGAGGTCACTGGCACTGGCAAGGAGCTCCTGGTCTCTCCCGCTGTCCTGGCTCACAACTGTCCCCT
>NW_007127842.1:0-3818 GCF_000164805.1 Carlito syrichta
TTTTATATTTATTCTGTCCTTCTGCTTTGAGCTTGATTCCCCCCCCCCAAATTCTTGAGTTTTGAGATTAATTTTTTTATTTCACTCTTTTTTGTTGATTAATGAGACAATTTCAAACTATAAATTATTTCCCCTAGGATAACTTTAGCTTCAACACACACATTTTAGTGTGCAGTAGTCTCATTATTGTTGTTTTGGCATAATAAGTATTTGAGAGAGAGCAGTATATTTCCCAGGTGGTTGGGAAGTTACGGTTCATTTGTTTCTACTTATTTATTTTTAGCTTTATTGCATTTTGGTAAGAAAATGTGTTTTTTATTTTCCTACATTGTTGGGAGCCAGCCTTGGAGGCCCGCCTGATTGACAAAGTCCAGGTGCACTGAGGACCCCTGGCCACAAAGCGAGTCTGGGCGGCTGAGGCCCTTCTGTCTTCCATCTTTGCTGTTGGTACAGCTGAAGAAATTCTGTGCAGTCGTGGAAGAAGATGGCATGTTTATGCGAAGTACTCACAGCTAACCTGGAAATGTCATGGTTCATTTTCCCATTTTCCCACTATGCCGCTTGGCCTTTTCTAACATATGCAAGGGTTAAACTCTGAGGCACATCAAGAATGCTTTCTTTCACTTGGTTATAAGTTACTAGATATTGCTTGAGTAAAAAATGATATAAGTATATTCATTCCTTATTTGATTTAGGATTATGTAGTTCAGTGTTTAGACATAAGGTTTTTTAGAAGCACAAGTTTATAGTAAGTTCATTATGAATTCATTATAAGTTCTAACACTTATATAAGAGTTATGTAGGTGATTTATAACACTGTTTTCACTGACTTAGGATAAAGATTAATGTTAAGGTTTTTACTTAATTCAATAGTTAAAACTCTAAGTTAACATTTATAGAGTGGGTTTTCACTGAACTCATAATATACTAATCAGACACTTTTATGATAACTTAGCTAAGACAGAAAGCAACCTTGGGGGCCTGGGAAACATTACTAAAAGCTTCTTTTGAGTTTTCTTTAGAAACAAGCACTGCAGGATAAAAGTAATGGAGACACCTGGACAAGAAAGGCAATTACAAGCTCTGAAGGTCATAAAGCCCCAGAAGGAAGACTACTGCTAAACTTTCTGGAGACAGTTCAAGAACTGTAATTCGGGACTTTGGACTAAAACTATCATCTTTGGCCTTATGAATAAGACTCATTGTCTGAATGTTTACAGGGTTCTTGGCTTGTTTATTGCTAAGACCACTAGATGGTGGTAACTTGTAGAGGATACGTACGTGAAGGAATTTTCTTTGTCTTGCCCCTTCACGAATGGTATAAAAGCTCTGTGTTAACTAACATTAAATTGTCTTCTGTTCAGGAAGCAGGTGTCCGAGTATAATGTTTTTGTCTTTCGCCTATCCGTCTCTCCTTCAGGAAATCTCACGACCCTTGCGGGGCTGGACCCCTGCACTACATTTTAAGATATGTTGAGGTTACCTTTATGGAGGGACGTGGACTTCATGCCAAGTATACCCTTAAGATCTGTTGTAATGTCATAAGTACTTGAAAAAAATACATCCTCTAATGTGATAATATAACATATGCCTGATATGCACATATCACATGTATCAAGTACTGAAGGAGATGTAGAATCTGATTTTTTTTCTCACTTGCCCCATTCATTGATCTGGAGCATATTGTACAATGGAATGGTTCTCCAACTGTGGTCCCTGGACCACCTGAGAGTTGATTAGAAATGTAAAAATCTTGAGCTCTATTCCACACCTATGAATCAGACATTGGGGCTGGCAATCTGTATTTTACAAAGTTCCCAGGTGATTAGGATGCATACTTACATTTGAGGACCACTAGAAGATATGAGGTGTGGACCTCACTTTGTTTTCCTTCATTCTGAGGAATTATTCTTTTTTTCCCCCACTGGTTTGCCCATTTTTTTCCATATTGTAGAGATGAGGTCTCGCCAAGTTGCCTAGGTGGGTCTTGAACCGAGGGGCTCAGCCAATTCACTCACCTCAGCCTCCCAAAGCATGAGATAACAGGCTGAGCCACCGAGCCCGGCCTTGAAACTTATCTGTAACCTTATCTCCTTCCTTAGTGGCCATTTCACGATTATTTAAATCAGTTGTATGCAATAAAGTCCCAACTTAATTTGTAGAATGTTCAGTGTCGGACCTTAAGTGACCAGGATTACTAGTAGACTCTGATTTGACCGTCAAACATTCTACTTCAGTCTGATTGACAGTTTGCACAGATTCTGATGACGCACCAGAAGATTTATCTTGTCACAGCTCATCTGAAGAGATAAGCTCCTCTCGTATAGGAGAGAGTTCAGATTCTGTGAACACATCTTCAGAAAGAGACTCCTCAGTACTCCTAGGAGCAGTTCTGGCACTATCATTACCTGCATCATGGATCCTTGAGTCTATTTCCTCAGTATTACTTCCTGTCATTTTCTTTGAATGGCAGAAGTTCCTTCCTTCTGTTATCAACTGATCTATTTCTCTGTCATTACACAAAGCTAAAAAGTATTAGACTTTTAAAATTGTAATGTTTTGTTTTCCACAAACTGAATACTGAATTAATATCATTAAAAAGCCTTTTTGAAAAGAATGTAGCATGTATCATGAGAATATGAAAAATTGATTTATTCATATATGACAAAGTAATTAAATCTAGTGACCAAGTAATTCAATAGATCAAGTAATTTAGTCAAACTTTTGTATCAACTGCTTAAAATTTCCTTGCAAGTAATCTACTTGAAGGGAATTTGATGATGAAAATTCTGGGTAAAGCTATCATTTTAAACTAAAATTTACTAATTGATGGAGTATGGAAATAAACTTAGGAAAACTTTAAGTTAAAATTTTAAGTCTCTCAATAAGGTTTTGAAAAAACTCCCAATGATTTATTATATACATACATATACACACACTCATACACAGTGCTTATTCAAGTAGATATTAAATGAAATATATAGCTCAAATGTGAAGGCTAAAATCAACCAGAATAGAACTGATGCAAAAGTATTTACAGAAAATTTTCAGGCTCATAAAATAACTCTCAATAACAGTTCTAAGAACATTTGTTAAGGTAAAGAGTTTAGATATCAGACAACTGAATGGTTCTGACTTTCATGTTTAATAACATTTGTATACGTAAGCAGTTATAGTTTAAATTCTGGGAAGTAGCAGTGCAAACATCTATCTAATGAGATATAAGTCAGTAATTCTAAATCATGGTTACTAGGCTGGGCATGGTGACTCAAGCCTGTAAAGCTTATAATCACAGCATTTTGGGAGGCTGAGGCGAGAGGATTGCCTGAATTCAAGGGTTTGAGACCAGTCTGGGCAAATTGGTGAGACCTTGTCTATACAATAAATCATAAAATTAGCCGGGCATGGTGTCACACACCTGTAGTTCCAACTACTTGGAAGGCTGAGGTGGAAGGATCACCTGAGCCCAGCAGGTTGAGGCTGCGGTGGCTGTGATCATGCCACTGCACTCCAGCCTGGGCAACAGAGTGAGACTCCAACTCAAAAGACAAATAAAAATTAAAAATAATAAAATAAAATAAAATCTTGATTACAAGTAGTTTACAATAAATGGAAATTACACAAGTTCTTCATAAGGAAGTATTAACATTTATGTATATTACTATAATTTTAAGAACCATGCACAATATGCTGAACATATTGGAAAATAAATCAACACAAAAATAATTGGCTATTTCTGAATGATGAAGCTGGGTAACTTTTTCTCTCGTTGCTCTATTTGGTATTTTAAAAATTTTCTGTACAAAGTATGTATAATT
>NW_007127843.1:0-739 GCF_000164805.1 Carlito syrichta
CTGGAGGCCCGCCTGACTGACAAAGTCCAGGTGCACTGAGGACCCCTGGCCACAAAGCGAGTCTGGGCGGCTGAGGCCCTTCTGTCTTCCATCTTTGCTGTTGGTACAGCTGAAGAAGTTCTGTGCAGTCGTGGAAGAAGATGGCATGTTTATGTGAAGTACTCACAGCTAACCTGGAAATGTCATAGTTCATTTTCCCATTTTCCCACTATGCCGCTTGGCCTTTTCTAACATATGCAAGGGTTAAACTCTGAGGCACATCAAGAATGCTTTCTTTCACTTGGTTATAAGTTACTAGATATTGCTTGAGTAAAAAATGATATAAGTATATTCATTCCTTATTAGATTTAGATTATGTAGTTCAGTGTTTACACATAAGGTTTTTTAGAAGCACAAGTTTATAGTAAGTTCATTATGAATTCATTATAAGTTCTAACACTTATATAAGAGTTATGTAGGTGATTTATAACACTGTTTTCACTGACTTAGGATAAAGATTAATGTTAAGGTTTTTACTTAATTCAATAGTTAAAACTCTAAGTTAACATAGAGTGGGTTTTCACTGAACTCATAATATACTAATCAGACACTTTTATGATAACTTAGCTAAAGACAGAAAGCAACCTTGGGGGGCGTGGGAAACATTACTAAAAGCTTCTTTTGAGTTTCTTTAGAAACAAGCACTGCAGGATAAAAGTAACGGAGACACCTGTACAAGAAAGGCAATTACAAGCTCTGA
>NW_007127844.1:0-934 GCF_000164805.1 Carlito syrichta
AAATATGAGACCCATTTAAACTTATTGGGAAAAAACTGCAATGTCTGAGTTGAAATACACCAAACAGAAGCAACAGCAGATTAGACATGGCAGCAGAAAACATTGTGAACTTACAGATAAAGCAGTTAAAATTATCCAAAATGAAAAGAGAAAAAACAATGAATAGAGTACAAGAAAGATGTAAGACGTAATGTGAAGCAACCTAAAATATGCTTAATTGGAGTTCCCAAAGAATTGAGTAAAGAAAGTATGAGAGCCGGGTCGGTAGCTCAGCCTGTAATCCCGCACCTTTGGGAGGCTGAGGTGAGTGGATTGCCTGAGCCTGCAGGTTTGAGACCCACCTGGGCAGTGAGACCTCATCTCTACAATAAATCAAAAAAATTATCTGGGCGTGGTAGCGCGCGCCTGTATTTCCAGCTACTTGGAAGGCTGAGGTGGAAGGATCGCCGGAGCCCAGCAGGTCGAGGCTGCGGTGGCCGGGAGCAGCCACTGCACTCCAGTCTGGGCAACAGAGTGAGACTCCAACTCAAAAAAAAAAAAAAAGAAAGAAAGAAAGAATAAGCATGGTTTCTAATAAATAGTTAAAAAAAAAAAGAAAGAAAGTATGAGAGACAAAAAATATTTGAAGAAATCTGGCCAAAAATTTTCCAAATTTGATATAGACTATAAACCCATAGATCCAAGCTGAATGAATCCCAAGAAAAACAAATAGAAAAATTATACCAAGGAATATCATAATCAAATTGCTCAAAATCAGTGATAAAAAAATATCTTAAATGCAACCAAACAAAAATACTTAAAAAAAAAACAACACAAAAACCCAGAACATTAAATATAAAAATAACATGGCACTTCTCTTTGGTAAAATACAAGTCAGACACAGTAGGTAACACAGTTAAAATTCTGAAAGAGAAGAAAACCCTGTCAACCTGAA
>NW_007127845.1:0-805 GCF_000164805.1 Carlito syrichta
AAAAAAAAAAGAAAGTATGAGAGATAAAAATATTTGAAGAAATCTGGCCAAAAATTTTCCAAATTTGATATAGACTATAAACCCATAGATCCAAGCTGAATGAATCCCAAGAAAAACAAATAGAAAAATTATACCAAGGAATATCATAATCAAATTGCTCAAAATCAGTGATTTGAATATCTCAAATGCAACCAAACAAAAATACTTAAAAAAAAAAAAAAACACACAAAAACCCAGAACATTAAATATAAAAACAACATGGCACTTCTCTTTGGTAAAATACAAGTCAGAAAACAGTAGGGTAACACAGTTAAAATTCTGAAAGAGAAAGAAAACCCTGTCAACCTGAAATTTTATGCCTAGTGAAAATATATTTCAAAAATGAAGAAAATGTTAAAGAAGACATTTGGATAGCAAATAAGCATATAAGAAGATGCTCAACGTAATATATAATTATGGAATTGTCAAACTTACACAATGACATACTACTACAGACCTATTTGAATGCCTAAAAATCTAGAACACCGAAAACAATGAATGATAGCAAGGATGTAGAAAACCCACTGCTTATGGGATATAAAATGGCTCAGGCTGTTTTGAAGACAGTTTGAGAGTTTGTAACTAAGCTAAACATGGTCTTACTATACCATTCAGCAATCATGCTCCTTGGTATTTACCCATATGAGATAAAAGCTTACATCTACACAAAACCTACAATGACTGTTTAGAGCAGCTTTATTCATAAGTGCCAAAACTTCGAAGCAAACCAAGACGTCCTTAAACACAGAAAGGGAGGAAAGGATAA
>NW_007127846.1:0-1143 GCF_000164805.1 Carlito syrichta
AATTCTGAAAGAGAAAGAAAACCCTGTGAACCTGAAATTTTATGCCTAGTGAAAATATCTTTCAAAAATGAAGAAAATGTTAAAGAAGACATTTGGATAGCAAATAAGCATATAAGAAGATGCTCAACGTAATATATAATTATGGAATTGTCAAACTTACACAATGACATACTACTACAGACCTATTTGAATGCCTAAAAATCTAGAACACTGAAAACAATGAATGATAGCAAGGATGTAGAAAACCCACTGCTTATGGGATATAAAATGACTCAGGCTGTTTTGAAGACAGTTTGAGAGTTTGTAACTAAGCTAAACATGGTCTTACTATACCATTCAGCAATCATGCTCCTTGGTATTTACCCATATGAGATAAAAGCTTACATCTACACAAAACCTACAATGACTGTTTAGAGCAGCTTTATTCATAAGTGCCAAAACTTCGAAGCAACCAAGACGTCCTTAAACACAGAAATGGATAAACAATACTATGTCTATACAAGGGAATATTATTTATCAAAAACAGAAATAAGTTGTCAAGTCACAAAAGACATGAAAAACTCTTAAATGTATATGGCTAAGTGAAAGAAGTCAACCTGAAATCATACAATCATACTATACGATTCCAACTATATGCACTCTGTCGCCCAGACTGGAGTGCAGTGGCCGTTCCCGGCCACCGCAGCCTCGACCTGCTGAGCTCCGGCGATCCTTCCGCCTCAGCCTTCCAAGTAGCTGGAATTACAGGCGCGTACTACCACGCCTGGCTAATTATTTTAATTTATTGTAGAGATGAGTTCTCGCCTGCCCAGGCGGGTCTCGAAACCACGGGCTCAAGCATTCCACTCACCTCAGCCTCCCAAAGGCACGGGATTACAGGCTGAGCCAAGACTTTTTGAAGATGAACAAACACTGAAAAAATTTACCATTAGTTGACCTGAGGACTAAGAAATCCTCAGATAAAAGGAAAAATGATACAGATGGAAATTGGGATCTATACAAACGAGTGAAATGCATAGGGAGTGATATGTCACTGTAATAGATTTTACCCTAATTTAATTTTTTTTAAATTAACGTTTTAATGCAAAGTAAGTAACAATGCATTTGGGGGCTTGATGACATGTAGAAATAAAAGGTAAAACA
>NW_007127847.1:0-774 GCF_000164805.1 Carlito syrichta
CATAGCAAAGAGTATTACTAAGAATGAAGAGGGTCTTTCACAATGATGATCAAGTCAATTCATCAAGACAACATTAGAATCATAAACATTCTTACACCTAATAGCAGAGTTTCAAAATATATGAAACAAAACTGATAGAACCAGAAGGAGAAGATAGGCAAATCTACAATCACTGTTAAATAAGTCAACATTCTGCCAACATTGATATAATACATAGAAAACCAGCGGAAGTAGAGACAACAACACTGTCATGTAACTTGATTTAATTGACAATTGTAGAATATTCTTCCTCAAAACACAATACATATTATTTTTAAGTGCACACATAACCGTTAGGAAGTTATACCATATTCTGGACCATAAAATAGGTCTCAATAAATTAAAAATTCAAATCATAATGTGGTCTCTGAACACATGGAATCAAATTAGAAATGAGTGACAGAAAGATATCAAGAAAATTGACAAATATCTGGAAATGAATTAAAACACTCCTAAATGAGTCAAATAAAAAAATCAAGAAAAAATATTTTAAGTGAATGAAAACAAAAACATTACATATCAAGATTTTGAGATGCAGATAAAGCACTATTTAGGTGAACATTTATACCACTAAATGCTTGTATTTCAAATACTCATAATTTCATAATTAATGAACTATAAAAAGTGGTTGTCATGTGTGGCTTCTAAAGTCAGTAGTATCATGTTATAGTAATTTTTTAAGCACAACCTAGAGTTTATTTTCCAGTTACTTTATATATTCCCTCTGCAGGTTAA
>NW_007127848.1:0-2990 GCF_000164805.1 Carlito syrichta
AAAATAGGTCTCAATAAATTAAAATTCAAATCATAATGTGGTCTCTGAACACATGGAATCAAATTAGAAATGAGTGACATAAAGATATAGGAAAATTGACAAATATCTGGAAATGAATTAAAACACTCCTAAATGAGTCAAATAAAAAAATCAAGAAAAAATATTTTAAGTGAATGAAAACAAAAACATTACATATCAAGATTTTGAGATGCAGATAAAGCACTATTTAGGTGAACATTTATACCACTAAATGCTTGTATTTCAAATACTCATAATTTCATAATTAATGAACTATAAAAAGTGGTTGTCATGTGTGGCTTCTAAAGTCAGTAGTATCATGTTATAGTAATTTTTTAAGCACAACCTAGAGTTTATTTTCCAGTTATTTTATAATATTCCCTCTGCAGGTTAAAGTTTTTGCTTAGAAAAGCAGCAAGGTGTGGTAGATAAGAGATTCAAAGTAGGTTTGGGTTCTGGCCATGATATAGAAGTATTGGACCTATTAACTTCTTTAGTTTTGTTTTGGTTTTTCACCCCTGTGAAGAAGAATTAAAACTGCCTATTTCACAGGATTGTTTTGAACTGAGAAATTAATTTAAAAACCTCAAGTATTTTCTGGTATGCAGTAGGTACTCAATAAATACTAGTTATCTTCCTATTACTATGTTATATTAAGTTTGCAAAAGTTAGCACTCTACACAGTATCCAGTACTGGTCATTTTATATATGCTTTATAAAAGATTCTATCAATTGCAAATTACCTGTGCCTTACTGTAGTGAATTCATTTATATCCCATTGCCTTTAACAACTGCAATAGTCCATCCAGTATGAAGTTATCAGCAAGGTCCATACTAACACAAACTAAGAGGATCGCCAATACCTTTTGTAAATATATAACCATTTGCTGATGTTAATGATTCAAAATGCAAAACTGTCATATATTAGTTAAAAAAAGGCATCACTAAATGCTTTATCTAAAGAATCATTTATTACCTTGACACTGGTAATATATTTGCAATTAATTTTAAGAAATTTCTCAGTAAATGCTTCTTCCTCTTCTGAAGTTGAAGATAAAACTCTTGCAGGCCAAATTCCAGTAAAAGGAGATGCGGGAGTTGCTTCTTTTGGATGGACTGCATCAGGCTTCTTTAAAAAGAAAAAAAGGCATTTCAGAAAACTACATAAAAATGAGCACATTATTAAAGTCAAATGAATACATCTCCCAAACAAATTTCTGTTCCTTCTCACCATATTCTGGAGGTCAGCCCAAAATATTCTTATGTTAAAAATCACAGAAAGAACTGGCACTGTTTTCATGTTCAATAAAGATCTCAGATACAGCTTAACTTACATTTTCAGTCATTTGAAATAGAGAGACACATACATCTATTTAAGAAAGTCATCTGGAAAGCATACTACATCTCTCGTGCTCCCACTCCACACACATGCACATGTACGCACATATGCGTGTGAGCTCAGATGCTCCTGAATTAAACCATTGGTCCTAATAAGACCACGTAATACAATATCCATCAGGTGTTAACAGCAGAGAAAAGATGAAGCTTGTCTGTGGTCCCTAGGTATAGAGTAGAACCCATTTACTGAAAGAGTTTCTTAAATCCCAAGCTACAAAGAGTTGACAGACACCATTCTACCAAGTATCAGATCACAGCTTAACTTTTTTTGTACCACTGATCATATTCACAGTGAAACCTATGAATGCCCTCCTAAATTTTTTTATAATGGTTAAAATAAAATATATAGAATTATAAAGAAAAATAATTATATAGAAACATAACATCAAAATACTTTAAAAAAACAAATTGGAGGTGTAGTTATATATCACTTCATATATACATTAAATAACACAAGATCTAGTGTTGACTCTGATAATCATAATTTTGAATATGAGTGTTATATATTGGCCACAAACAACATTTTAACATATATAAGCAATTCTAAAGGGATCTGAAAACACCTGTAAGCTCTACTGAGGACAAAGTCACAGGTATGCCAGGTATTATCTATGGTTTGCTGCTTATATTCTTAATTTTTAAAAGTGTTATGCGTCACTGAAAATTTTTTATATCCAAGTTCATAGGCCCTTTAAATCCTACCCACAAATACTCTCCCAAAGTTCAACATTCTTTATATGTGGGAAAGCTATAAAGGTGCATTTTAACCTTTGTTTTAAATACCTCCAAAAGCATTTTATACCTTATAAATAAATGCAACACTGTCTTGTACAGCAACTTTCACATTAGCAAGTTTCTTCGAGCTTTGAGTTAAAATCTGCCACTTTCTAACTTCTACCTAAACAAGACTGCCTCTTCTTCAATGTTATGAACTCTGAGATATGTGAAAGGAGCTATCAAAGCTGAACATAACTTTGGCTACTAATAAATGGACCTAATTCCTTCAATACTTATGGGGCAGAATTTTTAAACCTCTTTTCATATATTCCTAAAATGTAAGACTAAATCCCTAGTATTGGGGCAGATACTCCACAGATGTTTGTTGAAAGAAATACAGACAAGTCATGGATATTGCAAAACAACAATATCTGATATACAATTCCATTAAAAAAACTAAAATGAAATTAGATTTTAACAATTAGATAGCTATGTTCAATCATTAATGTCTATTAACAAAATTTTCCTTTTCAATCTTTTCATCTTATAATGCAAGTTAATAACTTCACACTCAATCTGTTGTCTTTGGTAGTGATTATATCTAAGAATTCTTATAAACTTCATTTAGCACAGATAATTCAATAAGTGACATTAATATCTATCTCAATGATATCTATGCATACTTGTAATTTCTAAGTGTGATACATGGATCATATCATTTAATTTTAAAATCACTCATATGAGATATACTATGACTTTAATCTTTAGGGTGACTTATGTTTAGCCAAGTTTGATAACCTGCCAAATGAGTAAGATGAAGCTAAGATGCAAATCCATTTTGTCAATACATGAACTAG
>NW_007127849.1:0-865 GCF_000164805.1 Carlito syrichta
AAATAAATGTAACACTGTCTTGTACAGCAACTTTCACATTAGCAAGTTTCTTCGAGCTTTGAGTTAAAATCTGCCACTTTCTAACTTCTACCTAAACAAGACTGCCTCTTCTTCAATGTTATGAACTCTGAGATATGTGAAAGGAGCTATCAAAGCTGAACATAACTTTGGCTACTAATAAATGGACGTAATTCCTTCAATACTCATGGGGCAGAATTTTTAAACCTCTTTTCATATATTCCTAAAATGTAAGACTAAATCCCTAGTACTGGGGCAGATACTCCACAGATGTTTGTTGAAAGAAATACAGACAAGTCATGGATATTGCAAAACAACAATATCTGATATACAATTCCATTAAAAAAAACCAAAATGAAATTAGATTTTAACAATTAGATAGCTATGTTCAATCATTAATGTCTATTAACAAAATTTTCCTTTTCAATCTTTTCATCTTATAATGCAAGTTAATAACTTCACACTCAATCTGTTGTCTTTGGTAGTGATTATATCTAAGAATTCTTATAAACTTCATTTAGCACAGATAATTCAATAAGTGACATTAATACCTATCTCAATGATATCTATGCATACTTGTAATTTGTGTGATACATGGATCATATCATTTAATTTTAAAATCACTCATATGAGATATACTATGACTTTAATCTTTAGGGTGACTTATGTTTAGCCAAGTTTGATAACCTGCCAAATGAGTAAGATGAAGCTAAGATGCAAATCCCATTTTGTCGATACATGAACTAGTGAGCTTAACTACATACAATACTATACACCTTCCTTTCAAATCTTTTATCAAACAATTGATAAATGCGTTAAGGAAAAAAAAAGCTGACAAAGAGCTCTA
>NW_007127850.1:0-620 GCF_000164805.1 Carlito syrichta
ATTCTCCACTTCCCTTCTTGCTTTGATTTTATTGTGTTTTCACCCCTTTGTAATTGAAAATTTGTAGAAATGTTCTCTAGTAACAGTAGATCAGTAAAGGATAGGAATATTGTACAGGTTAAAAAAATACTAGCTGGGTTCGGTGGCTCAGCCTGTAATCCCGCGCCTTTAGGAGGCTGAGGTGAGTGGATTGCCTGAGCCCGTGGGTTCGAGACTCGCCTGGGCAGCGAGACCTCATATCTACAATAAATAAAAAAAAAAAATCAGCCAGGCGTGGTAGCGCGCGCCTGTAGTTCCAGCTACTTGGAAGGCTGAGGCGGAAGGATCGCCGGAGCCCAGCAGGTCGAGGCTGCGGTGGCCGGGAGTGGCCACTGCACTCCAGTCTGGGCAACAGAGTGAGACTCCAACTCAAAAAAAAACAAAACATTCTTATTTATTTCATGCAACTATATACGATATATAATATAAATTTAAAGTTTATATATGTTATGATATATAAATTAAAAAATTACTTTTAAATAAATTTATATTATTTTCTTCATTCAATCCAATATATACAATACCAAATATCTTTTATAAATTTTGTTTAATGGTATCTTTCAGAATTTACTTGAATTGTC
>NW_007127851.1:0-779 GCF_000164805.1 Carlito syrichta
ACTGTGTTGCCCATCAAAAGTGGACTGGATAAATTTACATGATGGAATATTATGCAGCCATAAAGAAAAACAAAATTGTAAACTTTGGAGCAACCTGAATGAAATTAGAGTCTATAATACTCAATGACTTATCACAGAAACAAACATCTGAGTACCACATGTACTCATTCATAAGTAAACCCTGAACATTTATCATAATACTATAAGAGAGGGATTGGCAGTAGTGGGACACTGTTGGGGGGGAGTACATAACATCAATAAGGGTACCCAAATTTTACCTGCACAATGACCACATATGGACCTAACCTTCAATTGTACCCCACATTTTAAAAATAAAATAAAAGCCGGGCTTGGTGGCTCAGCCTGTAATCCCACACCTTGGGAGGCTGAGGTGAGTGAATTGCTTGAGTCCGTGGGTTTGAGACCCTCCTGGGCAACTTGGTGAGACCTCATCTCTACAATCAAAAAATTAGCTGGGTGTGGTAGCATGAGCCTGTAGTTCCAGCTACTTGGAAGGCTGAGGCAGAAGGATCGCCAGAGCCCAATAGGTCGAGGCTGCAGTGGCCGGGAGTGGCCACTGCACTCCAGTCTGGGCAACAGAGTGAGACTCCAACTCAAAAAAAAAAAAGTATTAAAAGTTCCAATTTAGAAAAAATTTATGAAATATAAAATATTTATATATAGCATATTTTACAAAATAAATATTAGTGCTTCTAATTTTATTTTAAGCTTAAATATATGTCACATACACAGAGAGAGATATGTGTTTATGACTTTAA
>NW_007127852.1:0-766 GCF_000164805.1 Carlito syrichta
TTTAAAAATAAAATAAAAGCCGGACTTGCTGGATCAGCCTGTAATCCCGCGCCTTGGGAGGCTGAGGTGAGAGAATTGCCTGAGCCCGTGGGTTTGAGACTCTCCTGGGCAACTTGGTGAGACATCATCTCTACAATCAAAAAATTAGCTGGGTGTGGTAGCACGAGCCTGTAGTTCCAGCTACTTGGAAGACTGAAGCAGAAGGATCGCCAGAGCCCAGCAGGTCGAGGCTGCAGTGGCCGGGAGTGGCCACTGCGCTCCAGTCTGGGCGACAGAGTGAGACTCCAACTCAAAAAAAAAAGTATTAAAAGTTCCAATTTAGAAAAAATTTATGAAATATAAAATATTTATATATAACATATTTTACAAAATAAATATTAGTGCTTCTAATTTTATTTTAAGCTTAAAAATATGTCACATACACAGAGAGAGATATGTGTTTATGACTTTAAGGATGTGCCATACGTGAGAGCAATTCCTGAAGCATATGCAATATTTAACCTCTCCAAACTGCCTGATATTTCTATCTAAATTTTTTTTAAAACTTCTTACATGTTTGATATTACTTGTTAATTAATGTCTGTTTTCAGGTATACAATTTCAAGATGCCAATTAATTATGTGAATAGCATGATTAAAAGAGAGGAGTTTGTTTTACCAGATTTCACAAACATTTACAAGCTTCTCAAACCTCCACAAGAAAATAACCTTACTATTTCTTGTATCTTCTCATCTGCAAGGAAGAAAAGCCACTAAATGTCTCCGAA
>NW_007127853.1:0-808 GCF_000164805.1 Carlito syrichta
ACTGTGTAATAATAAATGTTTACTGTTGTACCCTACTCAGCTTGTGATCCTTTGTCATGGGAACAGAAGGAAACTGATAATGGGCAGGTAACTAATAATTTTTAAATTAACAGTTAACATGTTGATGTTGAGGAATGTGGACTCTCAGGGGTGATCTTACAGGAAGGGAGCTAGAAGGATAAATATGCCTCTATCTTATTCTTTCTTTACTCTCTCTCATCTGTTGCCAATGCTCCAGAAAGGCCAAAACCAAAAGAAGCAAAAAGTCAAGGGAGCCCACTGATGTAGTTGACCACCCAAAGGATAATAGAAAGAATACAGAGTAGATCAAGAGGGTCAAATGCAGATACCCAGGCTAAGTGCTTGCCTCATAAATTTGAGGTTAGGAATGATTGATAATACTTTTAAAGTGCTTAGAATTATATCTGGCACATAGTATATTTTAGCTATTTTCATCATTTTTATTCTCATTTTAGTTCTACCTCCTTCTGTTTCTATATGCATATGTGAAGAAAAGGAAAAAATACAAAAATAATTGACCCTGGAAATTCCCAAAGACAATATTTTTATGTGAAAACAAATTATTCAAAAAGCATTAAAATCCTTTATGATAACAAAGCCAAGAACACAACATTTTAGCATCATAGTAAGCCACAACAAAGTTGAATATTATAAAAGCCTATCAGTGGTTACTGAAAATATAAATTGATGATTTCTGGATAAAACTTATACTAACAATACTAGTAGATATTATTTTAATTAATGTAGTACGTAATAATTATATCTAATAAAACATAACATCTTTGCT
>NW_007127854.1:0-809 GCF_000164805.1 Carlito syrichta
AGTAATAATTATATCTAATAAAACATAACATCTTTGCTTTCCAAGGGCCTTATATAGTATAAGAAAGATAATTTGCAGGAAGTTATATAGGAATATTATCTTGGAGTCTGGTAATGATAGAATTCTGAGTAAAACACAACAGTAGCAATAACAACAAAAGCAAAATTTGCAAAAATCACCATTCAAGAGTTATTTCTTACTACCACCCACACCCTTTTTGATAGCAGGTGATGACTGCCATCTCTGGTAATGGGAAGTTCAAGAACTCTTCCGTCTCTTATCTCTTTTATTGATCTACCCCAGAAAAAATAATTTATTCAAATGATTGGTCAAATTAGAGGATAGCTTTTTGTCCATTTTTGACAGTAGTTGAGTCACTGAGGGTTAAAAGGTCATTCACAGAGTCTTGTTATTCTATTCCTTCTCTTTCATTCACATGACAAAAGTGAGAAGGAAAGCATTTTCACACAGGAGAAAGCCTGGCCTTGATGCTTCCTTAAGTTTTAGCACTCTCTTTTCTTTGATCTTATGTCTTCCAAGAAAGCCAGATGGCAGGAAGATTTGGGTTAAAGGTGAGAAACAGGATGGGACCTCATAGATTTCTAGTCAGGCAAGATGTTACAGTGCATATTTTCATAATTCTGTTTTAGTGTTTGAAACACAAGTTAAATTAACTGAAGGATATAAAATTCCTTTGTCACTGCCCCTTATGAGTACATCACTTTGTAAGTTCCATGGTAAAATAGCCTGACTACATTAAAAAAGGTATTCTGTGTCATTTGGTCAGCAATACCTACCATGGAAAGCTG
>NW_007127855.1:0-10008 GCF_000164805.1 Carlito syrichta
GAAAGATAATTTGCAGGAAGTTATATAGGAATATTATCTTGGAGTCTGGTAATGATAGAATTCTGAGTAAAACACAACAGTAGCAATAACAACAAAAGCAAAATTTGCAAAAATCACCATTCAAGAGTTATTTCTTACTACCGCCCACACCCTTTTTGATAGCAGGTGATGACTGACATCTCTGGTAATGGGAAGTTCAAGAACTCTTCCGTCTCTTATCTCTTTTCTTGATCTACCCCAGAAAAAATAATTTATTCAAATGATTGGTCAAATTAGAGGATAGCTTTTTGTCCATTTTTGACAGTAGCTGAGTCACTGAGGGTTAAAAGGTCATTCACAGAGTCTTGTTATTCTATTCCTTCTCTTTCATTCACATGACAAAAGTGAGAAGGAAAGCATTTTCACACAGGAGAAAGCCTGTCCTTGATGCTTCCTTAAGTTTTAGCACTCTCTTTTCTTTGATCTTATGTCTTCCAAGAAAGCCAGATGGCAGGAAGATTTGGGTTAAAGGTGAGAAACAGGATGGGACCTCATAGATTTCTAGTCAGGCAAGATGTTACAGTGCATATTTTCATAATTCTGTTTTAGGGTTTGAAACACAAGTTAAATTAACTGAAGGATATAAAATTCCTTTGTCACTGCCCCTTATGAGTACATCACTTTGTAAGTTCCATGGTAAAATAGCCTGACTACATTAAAAAAGGTATTCTGTGTCATTTGGTCAGCAATACCTACCATGGAAAGCTGACTTCTGTTCCTATCAATGACAACAACTGTACTATATTCCTTTCATGTGACTACATTCTTTTTTTTTTTTTTGAATTGGAGTCTCATTCTGTCATCCAGACTGGAGTGCAGTGGCCACTCCCAGCTACCACAGCCTCAACCTGCTGGGCTCCGGCGATGCTTCTGCCTCAGTCTTCCAAGTAGCTGCAACTACAGGCTTGTGCTATCACATTCAGCTAATTTTTTTTTGTTTTTTGAGTTGTAGTCTCACTCGGTCGCCTAGACTGGAGTGCAGTGGCCGCTCCCAGCCACCGCAGCCTCGACCTGCTGGGCTCCGGCGATCCTTCTGCCTCAGCCTTCCATGTAGCCGGAATTACTGGCATGCGCTACCACGCCAGTTGATTTTTTGATTTATTGTAGAAATGAGGTCTCACTGCCCAGGCGGGTCTCGAACCCGCAGGCTCAGGCAATCCACTCATCTCAGCCTCCCAAAGGCACGGGATTACAGGCTGAGCCAACGAGCCCGGCACCAGCTAATTTTTTGATTGATTGTAGAGATGAGGTCTCACCAAGTTGCCCAGGCGGGTCTCAAACCTGCGGGCTCAGGCAATTCACTCACCTCAGCCTCCCAAGGCACGGGATTACAGGCTGAGCTACCAAGCCTGACTGTGACTACATTCTAAAGCACTGTGTTGCCGTATTCACATAAATAAGATACCCAATAAGTAAATATTTGAAAAAGACACCATTTATTTCTCTCTTTCACATACACACACACACACACACACACACACACACACTACACATACACACATACACCCCTAAACAAGAAGAAATATAGTCATCAATAATGCCATGTAATTTATACCCCAAGGAAAAAATATAATATAGTAGACTACTAGCACTTAGAAACAAATGATTGTAGGTAAATTAACATTAATAATTTGTGTTTTGCTATCAGTTTGCCATTTGGTATCCTATGCTGTATTTCAGTGTACACTGAAACAGAGAAGAAAACACTGCCTCCTAAAGTCCAAAGAACAACAGAAAAATCTCCCACAAAAGTCTAGCTGTTTAACAAAGAAATAGACTTTTATGTATAAATACTAGATCAACATGAAAATGGAAAATTACGATTATTATTAATTTATGTAGGAAAGGCACAGAAATATATAATTCCTTTCAAAGAAATTTTACTCAAAATTATTTTTAAAAAGTTTGGTTCCTCGAAATTCACTTGTAAAATGTAACTTATAGAGAACACTCATTCCTTAGAATGTTAGATAAATTAATCCACTACCTTAACACTTGGAAAGAAAAACTAAGATAATAATGATTTATTTTTAAAGAATCAGTATTTCAAAAATGAACTCATTTAAGATTCTAAGTACATACAAATATTCACCAAAACTGAAGCAAAAATCAAATTGGACATGGACTTCCTATCATGATAAACTCATGCTTGTTAAATAAAACACCTTCATAAATTAATTTTGAGGCTATATGCAAGGTAAAGATGACCAATATTTTTGGACCACCATCTCCACCTCCAAAGGTAAGTCAATTTCAGCTATCTGACTTAATAATGATGTCTCACTTTAAAAACAGAATTTACAAATTTAAGTAGCAAAATAAAGGGGTAAAATTAATCAAAGTAGAATGAAAAAGCATGATGATAAATGTATATACAGTGAGATTTCTTCATAGCCACCTCTGAAAAGCATAGATACTTACAGCGGTCTTATCAAATTCAGCCTCAGATGATGTTGGTGACAGAGGCCTTATGGGGCTTAGAGATGGAGGACTCTCAACACTGGAGACATAGTCAGGATCAGGACATATAAAACCTATAATAAAACATTCACACAAAGATTTAGTCAAATTAAAATGTTAACAATCACATGATATTTATAGGCAAGCAATATCAACTACGATCTTTGACAACAAATTAAAAAATACAAATTTTCAAGTTATAAGAAATTTATTACCATAACAAGTAGAAAACTTTACCATAACAAGTAAACAATGTAAAAAAAAAGAAAGAAAGAAAAAGAACATTTAAATTCAGTTTAGACACATTTGATAATACATACTGTTGGAATAGGTAGGGAAAGAGTAATACAATATAGATGTTCTCAAAAACAATTTGGGCACGGCTTGGCAGCCCAATTTGTAATCCCAGCACTTTGGGAGGCTGAGCTGAATGAATTGCCTGAGCCCATGGTTGGCAAGGCAACTTGGCCAAACCTCGTCTCTACGATAAATAAAAAAATTAGCTGGGCATGATAGCATACACCTGCAGTTCTGGGGACTTGGAAGACCGAGGCAGAAGGACAGCCTGAGCCCAGTAGGTCGACGCTGGGGTGGCCATGAGCATGCCACTGCACTCCAGTCTGGGTGATGGAGTGAGACTCCAATTCCAACAAAAAAAAATGGCAGTAACTAGCAAAATTAAAAATGCACATATCCTTGGACTTAGGAATTTTACTTCTATGAATTTACCCTACAGAAATACCTACATATTAAGAAAAATAAGTACATAGACAAGTGTTTGCTACAGAATTGTTAACCTTAGCAAAAGAGCAGAAATAACCTAAAACTTATTGTGACTAACTAAATAGCTATGATATATCAATACAGTACAATACTACACACACATGAAAAAGTCTGAGATAGAGCTGTAATGAAATAGAACATTGTCCAAGAATCAAGGTTAAATTAAAACCAGAAAACAAAAGGCTAGAATACTCCTAGAAGGAGAAACAAACCAATAACTGGTTATCTCTGGAAATTAAATTAGAAGTTTGAGATAAAACAATACCTCATCTTGAAAAAGGTTGGAATATTTTTATCATATGCATGTATGATTTGAATATTTTAAAAAGCCTGTTACTTAAAAATACAAAAAGAATATATTTTAAAATATACCTATATTTTAGAAGACAATTTACAACTATTTTCAGAATGTATTAAGAAACTCTTACAGAATAAAGCAGTTAATGCTTTCTTATACAGCTAATACAATCTGTTAAAAGCAAGCATAAAATTATTCTTCTCAAATTTTCTATATCATTAACTATTGTCCAATGAATACTTTCTTTCTATTTAGTGTTTCTAAATATCAACACATTTAAAAAGATACTACCTGTCCAGTAAAAGCTGCTCAGAGAGAATAACTTCCTTAACTGAACAAGTTCATTGGGTGATGTATCAAATTTCAGGGCTATGCTATTCAAAGAATCTCTTGCTTCAGCCTGTTTAAAAGAAAAAAAATTATGTTGATGTGTTAAAACTAAAAAATATAAATTATAATATTTAGTAAGCATTATGTCTAGGGACTAATATTACATTTGATAAATAACTGGCATTTTCACCTTTGAAGATAACTGTCAAGAAATAATGTGTTTTGTTAGCAAATGATCTCAGTCTATTTTACATCAGATACAGCTTTATCACAATATACCACAATTACATGTGGGCCTCTACCTTAAGTAATTTCAAAACTCAAAATATAACTTTAAAAACTCAAACAGATGATTTTCCTTTTACAAGTGTTAAAAAATATGCTATCCTCTGAGTAGTTTCTAAAATGTGTGCAGCATCTAGAAATATACTAATTTTAGCAAAGTATATTTGTATTAAACTCAAAATACTACTTTTAATCATTTTTATGTATATATTCTGCCATTACAAGTATAAATTTTAAAAATATTTGAACCAATAGTGAGCAAACTATGTTTAGTATGTTTTCATGATCACATAGAAATTTTAAATAATAAGATTTTGCCAATTATCCTGAAAGAAAAAATGATTTGATCAGTTAATATATTCCTTTGGAGTCTTTTTATATAAGGTATTGAGAAAGCTCTAAAGAAAATACAACTAAGCACAACCAAGTAGCTTTAGTGCGTGAGAAACTTATAATCTAGGTGGAAAATAGGATAAACCAAAAAAGGTTATATACAAGTTGAAGAGCAATTTAAAATGGAACAATAAATGCACTATAAGTTTTGAGCACGAATAAAGCATCACAAGCTCCAAGTAGTCCAGGAAAGACTTATAGAAAGAAGATAAATTATTTAAAGTCAGATTTTAAAGAAGGGGTAGAAATTTGAAAAGTAGAGAGAAGGGAAAAAAGTTTCAAAGTGAACTGACAAGAGAATAGAACTGACATGGTTAGGAGCAGAAAAGTACAAAACATTTGTGGGAAACTGTCTCTTCCTCCTAAATCATCTGAAGTAAACTCATGAAGCACAGATTTTTACAAAAGTGACAGATGATCATTAAATCTCTAAAAAGGATGGGGTTAAAAAGGCATTTAGAATTAGGTTATATAACACTATGAAAGTAAGAAAAAGCGGTGAGTGTGTGTGCGTGTGTGTAAAAAAACAACTAATATAAATATTTTCTTTAATGGTTTTGTAAAACCAAATTCATGCCAAATACTTGCCTTCTTCCTTCTATGCAAACATCCCCATCTACACAATATGCTGCTATCTAACCTACCTTATTGAGATAATACATATAGAAGCTTTCTGCAAACAACTGTTATCTTGCAGTATCATCTGTAAGTTTACAAAAGACCTTCAAATTAATAACATTTTATCTTCACAATGATAATATTAAATGGAATGATTGATGTAATTAACACCAGTAGTCATAATGCAAGGGAGTTATATAGTCGAAATGGCAACTTATATTACTGGCAATGGGTCTAGGATTAATGGGACAAGAGAAAGAATATACAAAAACCAATATAATGCTATTGCAGTAGATTAGGTTTAAAGTAATAAAAATGTAAAGCAATTGAGACCTATGACTTTCAACTAAGACTCAAGAGAAAACACTAATGGATTGAATAGCAGTGTGGTGATAGTAGTAGTAATAGATAGGGAAGCAAATGTGAATGAACAATTGATATTGACTCTAAAAACAGTGCAACCTGAATGAATAACAGACTACAAATAGGGAAATGGAAATAAGAAAATCTGTCTCTGTAGAAAGATGGAGGAAGAACAGTTGGCAAGAGGTTTGCTATAATTTGTTAAATATGAAGTAATAGTAGGAAATGTATGCAGCTAGAAAAGTGGGAATAGAAAAAAAAATTGGGTCTCACACCACATAGTTTATATAGTAAAGTTCTTAAACTCTCCAAGAAATGGAATGTTAATGGAAAAATGAAAAGAAACAAGGGTCCACTCACACTTACAATTAGGAAGAGGTGAATAGCCATCAAAGCAGATGGAAGATACAATCAAAATATAGCAAGAATGCCAAGGTAATGAAGCATAATGATGATAAAATGCAATACATTTAGTTTCAAGAATGAATTAGGGTTCTGGAAAAATAGAAAAATGAGAAGATACTGCCAAAGATAATAGACGAAATTTTTTCCCAGAATTTATACTTGATATAATTTTTTAGACTGAAGAAACACAATAAGCAAGATAAAAACATCTAAATCAAGACTTATCATATGACATTGCAGAACCGTAAAGACAAAGACGAAACTTTATAAGCCACCTAAAAAACAAAGATTGCCTAGAAATGAACAAAAATAAAAAGACAACAGAAGAACACAAGACAAAGGATTACTATCTTCAAATACTGACAGAAGATAACTGTCAACCTAGAAATATGTAAACAGCTAAGCTATCAGGAATGAAGGTGCAATAAGGATTTTGAGACACTGCCTGATTTTCCAGTCACAGACTGGAAGTGAAAACTGGAAAACTACCGTAGAGACTCAAGAAGGAAAGTAAAACCAGAAAAAAAAAATGATAAGCATGAAACAACACAAAATCCACTGGGTTTGATATTAGTAAAGTATTAGCGACCATAATGAAGGCTTTTCAGCTGAAAAGAACAGGGATATTAAATTAACAAGAAACAAAATGGAACCTTTTCAAGGTCTATTTTAAGTTCTCACTAAGAATAATTTTACTTTGATTTTATAATTAAACAGTATGACTGCTTGTGTGTGTCACTAAGAATAATTTTACTTTGATTTTATAATTAAAACAGTATGACTGCTTGTGTGTGTGCGCGCGCACGCGCGTGTATAGTATACGTATGTATGATTTTCAAGTTTATGTCTATCTAATGTACCGTGACTAATTTTTTTTGATATTACAGTGAGGTGGTCTAAAAATGTATTTAAAGTGAGACCATAAATATTTTAGAAGAAATAAATTTGGAGAGTACACTGCAATTTAAAACTTTTATTTTAAAATATAAATACAGAGAAATATTCTCAAATCAGGCATGAGAAAAAAGAAAAATATAGGGAAATATATACTTTCCTAGATACAAAATAGAGATTTTATATAAAGATGCTAAATGAAGATTTTTATAGATTTTAGATAAGGATTTTATAGATTATAGTAAGTATAGAGTATGACAACATCTTAGTTTTAAAAAAATTTTTTTCTCTTAGAATTTGGCATATAAGAGTTTAAAATGTAAGGACTAAGACTTACTAGAAGATGTTATATAATTTATAAAATTAGAAGAAAAAATTTCAAGTTTCAGTTAACATTCACCCAAAAATAATGGTTCTGAATTTAAAATTTAATTTTGCTACAGGTATCAAAAGTTTTACTGAACTACAAGCAAAGAGGGAAAATTCCTGATTCAAAAAAATCAACAAAACTTTATAATTCTTCACAATCACATGATTACACATGTAGATACATACCATACGCCTGTGAAGTTATACTTAATAAACACTAATAAAGATATCAAATTATATTACCCAATAGTTTACTGTTTGAATTATTTTCTCGATTTCTCATTTATGCAAGGTACAAACACACACAATTTGAGTAGCATAGTATTACATGAGATTCTTTAGATAGTAGTAAATTTAATTCTATTCTAAATTATCTGGTGCCTTATCTTTTAAAAATATTTGAAATCTCAAACTGTCAATTATACAGAATATGAAAATAGAGTATAATTCAAAATTTTGATATCTTGTTCAATTTTAAAAATTCATGAAAGATAACCAAGATTCAAATCTGTAAAAGTTTCATAATGACATAAATGTTAAATTAATATTTTAAATTGCTATTTTCTCCATAATACAGTTATGACAGAAAAATACAAAATAATAATAAAATTAAGCTCAGTTAAAACTGCTTTATAACATGTTAACAGTATCTAAATAAATAATATTTACATTAAATCAAAAAAGCAGCATACCACACACCAAAGTTGATTTATCACTTCAGTTTCCCAGAATAACCAAGAATGTAAAAAGCAGCTAACTGCAGGAAGATTTGAGGGTCATTTCAAGAACACAGAAAAAAAACTCCATTTTCAGAGCAAAAGAAACTTGGCTATAAATGAATTCAAATGATATATTACGAGAAGTTATTCTGGAAGATTAATATCAACTTGTTATTTAAGTATTCTTTTCCCATTATCACTAACATTAGCACTGCTATGGATATAATGAAGATCACATTTCTTAGAAAACATTTTCCCAAAACGCCGCCGGGATTTCTTCACCCGGCCCTTCCCTACCTCTGGGCGAGGGACCCGAGATCCCTTCTGCACGCTCGGCTTCGCGGTGTCGCGGCGGGCGCCGACGTGTCCGAAGCGATTCTGGTACCATCTTGAAATTGGCGGAGGGAAGCAGGACGAGAGAGACGCACTCATCGGCGAGGAAGGCAGGCCCCGTCCGGGGATCTTGGAAACCCTGCGGACCATCATGAAGTTCCAGTATCAGGAGGACCATCCCTTCGAATATCGGAAAAAGGAAGGAGAAAAGATCCGGAAGGAATATCCGGACAGGGTCCCTGTGATCGTGGAGAAGGCTCCGAGAGCCAGGGTGCCTGATCTGGACAAGCGGAAGTACCTAGTGCCCTCTGACCTCCCTGTTGGCCAGTTCGACTTCTTAATCCGGAAGAGGAGCCACCTGAGACCTGAGGACGCCTTATTTTTCTTTGTCAACAACACTACCCCTCCCACTAGTGCTGCGATGGGCCAGCTGTATGAGGACAACCATGAGGAAGACTATTTTCTGCATGTGGCCTACAGTGATGAGAGTCTATGGGAAGTGATTGGTGGAAGCCCAGCAGATGGGAGCACCTGGACTTGGGGGTAGGGGAGGGGTGTGTGTGGGACTTGGGGAAAGAGGGGGAGGCTCCCACCATGGAAGAGACAGAAGGTGAAGACGTTGAAAACATTACACCGCACACACTGTCATCACATTTTCACATGCTCAATCGATATTTTTTGCTGCTTCCTCGGCCCAGGGATAAAGCATGTCAGGACAGAGCTGTTGGATTGGCTTTGATAGAGGAAGGAGAATGACATAATTTCACAGCATTCCTGAGAATGAATTTTTGTATGATTTCATACAGGGATAAGGTGGTGGGCAACTTGGAGCCAGAGATGACTGCAGTCCAACAGCAACTCCCTGCTCTTCCTGTCATTGAAGCATTGTGCCCTGGTCTCCCCTGTCTCCCTCCCATCCCATTCAGTCTCACACACAAATGTCACAGTACCACCCCCAGGGGTGGTAATAGACATGGACACAGAAGTTTAGCTTTCTTATCTTTGGAAAATGGGGATCAGGCACTAAGGCAGGTATGATTTCAAAGATAGTTTTAATAGCATTAAACTGGAATTGATGGAGTGTTGACCTGTTGTCTCTCTCTCTGCCCCTTATTCCACACCTACCTTGAATTTAATGAGCCTCAGGCATTTCCAGTTACAGACTGAAACCACTCTTCTGGCATTTTCCATGTGTCTGGACAGAGATGTCTTAGGTAGGGAAGGGGCAGGTATGAAGTCAGATAGATAATCCACACCTCCCACTCATCCAGAATCTCACTCCTATGCTGCCTCCCTGCAGTCTCACATGCACAGGAATGCTACTTGATGGCCAGTTACTTCCCTCCTCGGTTATCATCTGCTGCAGCTGCTAGGTAGAACAGTTTGGAGGGATACTTTTAGTAATTCATGGGGATTTTACTGATTTATTTTCACTTTTGGGTTTCTATGGGGTGGGAGTGGGGAACAGGAATTACACTCAGACATGACATTTCAATTCATTTCTGCTAATGGAAATGTCCTTGGGAGAAATCTGTGTGTCAGTTCTGTCAGCTGCAGGTTCTTGTATAATGAAGTCAATGCCATCAGGTCAAGGAAATAAAATAATTGCTTACTTTAAAATTTAAAAAAAAAAAAAGAAAATACTTTCCTAAAAGCTTAATCTAATAAAAATTATTGAACCATAGGAATTTTGACTCCCAATAAATTATCATCTATATT